>NW_003303664.1:119378-130218 GCF_000142945.1 Phytophthora infestans T30-4 | reverse complement strand
TTCTGTGAACCAAAATCAAAGTTTGGATCTAGTTGCCGTACGCCGTTGTTTTTTATAGTCTCGCAGAAATGGGCTTAGAAAAAAACTTTAGTGTAGACGGCTTAGGCTGTTTGATCCTCAAGTGTGCGTGTAACTGAATAATCGAATAAGATATGTTTAGTACTTACGCAGACCAGCGGCTACTTACGATAACATGTCAAGGAGATCTTCCTCTTCTGAGTCCATCGTCTCGTCGACCTGAGGAGGTGGCGTTGGCTTCACTGGATTTGGTCTCGTGGCCTCATTTTTCACGAGGGGTCTCGACTCTTGTGACGCTGCCACTAGCTTCGACTTCACCTGGATCTTATCTCCTCGCTGCGTAGCTTCATCCACCTCCTCTTCGTTCTTGATAATGTCGTCCATACTCGACAGCAGATCTTCCGCCGAGCTAACCTGCACCGAACTCGGCTTCAGATTAGCGGGCAGGTGACTGTACGCGTCAATAGCATCTCTCTTCGTTCGCTTAGACTCCTCCTCTTCCTCCTCTGTACCCATATCTTCATCACTCTCTTCTTTACTAGACTCATCGCTCTCCTCCTTCCTCTTTAACTTGGCCCCCGTCGCCTTCCTCGTTCTCTTCACCACTGGCTTCTTCTTGACCATTGGAGTAATGCCATATCTCTGCGCTGTTTCTACCTCGTCCTGCAGTCTCCTGATCTCGTCCTTCTTGGCATTTAACACGGCGCAGAAGCCCTGGATCAGACAATCCTCCGTGCTCTGCTTTGCTGCCAATGCCGTTTCCAGAAGCTTCTCCTTCTGCTCCAGCAGCGTCTCGAGCTGTGCCACTCTGCTACGTTTATTGTCAATTAATTCTCTTTCTTTTTGCTGCTGTGTTGCCACTTGATGCAGTAACATACGCCATTTGTCACCACTTTCCGTGGCTTGGAACTCGATGGCGCAGAATTTCATGGCGAACTCGGAGCGCTCCATTAGCGTCAGTGTGCGCTTCTGTCTTGACCATCGGAGCTCGAAGCGAGGCTTTGTGTCTGCCATTAAACTTAGCGCTGTCTCCACCGCCGCCACATACTCGACACCGGAGCAGTCGAGCGCGCGTGGCTTGTGACGGGAAGAGACTTCGGCCTCGTATAAAGTTGGAGGGTCCAGCAGCTGCAAGCGGATAGCAGCCGTCGAAGCGGAAGCTGCAGCGAGACGAGTACAGTGCACGAAGAGTGAAAGTGGCGACGAGGACGAGACGTCCGCGTCCACGACTGCAACTTCTGCTAATGACATTGCGCAGCCACTTTAGGACACAATTTGATGAATAAATTTGCAAATGGCAAAATTTGGTCGGAATTCACAATAGCACTTTCCTTGCGATTAGGTGCGTGTTTTCTGAAAGTGAAGATACGTAAAACTGCGTATATTATACTAAATCATCTACATTGTAATGTTGCTGGAGGAGAATGGAGTCTCTGTTTACAATTTCCATTGTGCTGTCGACTGTGCTAACACCCGCCACTGCTGTCTCAGCAAAAGGATGATGGATGAAGCCGCTGAGCAGGTCATTTTCTGGCTGTGAGACTGATAAGGAGTGTACTTGCGCATGAGTTGCTCTTCTACTGGCAAACAAGA
The DNA here is from genome assembly GCF_000142945.1 of Phytophthora infestans T30-4. Taxonomy (NCBI): domain Eukaryota; phylum Oomycota; class Peronosporomycetes; order Peronosporales; family Peronosporaceae; genus Phytophthora; species Phytophthora infestans. The sequence continues at coordinate 128,607 of NW_003303664.1, read as the reverse complement.
ATATAGCAGGTAGCAAGAATGACCTTAGTACCTACGATAAACTCGATAATTGTGAGCTTCAAAGTCGGAGTACTTTCATGTTCTGATGTCACTTCACACGCTTATTGCTGTGCGCTTGCCAGCTGTACGCACCACATTGGAGTATGCAAACAAAGTAGACGATGGTGCTGCGAGCAGGCGCAGGGAGATGCTTTGTCAAAGCTACACGACGTGAACTGAGCTGGTCTTCTTCGTAGGAGCGACGCAAGGCTGTTCAGCTTCAGGTTATTCCTGAAGCTTTGGACAATACCTGGTTGCTTTACCACTTCCTTGAATGCTTGATTGACTTTCGGGTTTTTGAGTGCCGTGGCAACTTCCGGGCTATGTTTCATTCCAGCGCCAAGGTTTGAAGTCTTGGAGAACAGTGACTTGATTCCATTGAAGCTAGGCATCTTGATACTTATCCCTCTCGCTTCTGTCGCTGGGCCAGATGAGTCAGTGGCAGCTTTGAGGTAGCGACGAGAGTCGGCGTCATCTCGTACTTCAGATTCCGACTTGGCCTCACCGCTGATACTAATACCCTTCACAGTGTCTTAAGCGACAACATGCTGTTTGTTGTCTTAAAGGTCGATTTAGAAATGGAAATTGTTCGCCATGTGGGTGGACTGGGAAATTCGATACTGTACCTATTAATACGTAGGCGATAAATAAAAAAGAGACGGAAATATACATCTCTATCGATATAACAATGCCACAGTGTCATTAACGAAGGGACGATGCATGCAGGGAAGTGTTGTGATCAACTGGACAGAGTAGTGACGTAATCAAAACGAAAAGGAGAATAGCAGTCGGTTCGCCATCACTCTGTCTATCAGAGTCTGATTCAGACGGGTAGCTGATTGAGCAGAGGAGTGACCGTAAGTTCCCCACTTCCACTCGGAACACGAGCTGTCTTGGCTGTTGGTACCTGTCCAGGGATGCTGAATATTGCATTTTTATCTATTGCTAATCGAAGCAAAAAATAGATAATTGGGCTAGAGAACTGGCTAGACCAAAATAGATTATTGGTGCAGCAATATTGGTACCGAGGGCATAAGTACTAGGCTGACTGAACACCGCCCAATAGATTATTGGTGATCCGTAACCATGTGTTTTAATAAATGATGCGCTAATTGCTTACAATGGTTCATGTACCGAGCTTATAGCAGTATTTTAGCGGCTCAAGGCTAACATTGAAGTAGATTCTTAAAACTATTAGCTGATTGTACTGTAGCATATTGTCCGACGCAACAATTTTTTTAACAGGAACATCGATTACGAACCGATTTACAAACATAAACCAACGTGAGTCGCCACTTGATTTTCCTGTACTTGCATGCCTTTTAAGTGCTATCTTGGGGCATTGCCATCGTACAAGACTAGCACCTACTGCCCGCTTTGCTGGTCAACTTATTTCTCTATCAAATTCGTCGCTCAGTTCGCAAGTCACTTTCAAGCCCCGACGACAGTTTGCTACTTGTCATGCGTTTTAGTTACACCATTTCGGTCACTACAGTCGCCATCCTTGCAAGTGGTGAAATTGTTGTCCCCTCTGTAAATTCCGAAGAAACCAAGCTCGTGGTTCTAGCACAAGCTTCAAACATAACTGATCAGAATGTTGTCGCTGGCAAAAGGCTTTTAAGAGATGATGGTGCTCGCCATGGCAATTTGTCCGCCCAAGAAGAAGACCGGTCGTTTCTGAAGAATACCCAGTTTCTGTACTGGTACATGATGGGGAGGACACCTCAGAGCGTCTACAAGAAATACTTCGAAGGCATGGACCGCTCCATCGTCGTCAATAACCCGAACTACGCCGTTTGGAAGAGATACGAAGACTACTACAAGAAGAAGACAAGTGCTTAGGAGACCTAAGTGCCAATACGGTGTCTGCCATGATGGCTTCTGTCACGCAATTTGTGTACGTTGAGGCGTAACTGAGAATGTGGTTGATCATTTTAGCAAGGATACGTCATAACCATCACTACTTGTGCTTCTTTTGTTGCGTGTCAAGTACTAACTACAACTGCTGACACTGGTACTGAATTGCTTCTTATTCGTGTTCAAAAAGACAAATACCATATACTCATTGGGGACTGTAGGCTATTTTGGAGGTCGTGTCTACTGGATCAAAAAGTTAAGGAACTACAGGTAGATAAAGGCACCAAACAGGGCTAGGGTGTAAAGGAGGGGTGATACAGTTCATCCGAAACGGAGTTTAATGAATCTGTGCAAGTGCCTTAAATTGTAAGCGCTTCAGAGGTTGGCTTGGGCATGATCTAACTAACTATACTCAGAGCCGTGTTGGTGCTCCCTAAATCATGCAGGGCGCTACCTTGGCGGTAATGTTGCTGCCGCTGCTGGTAGGATTTGCGCGACATGGCATTCATCCCCAATATCATTTTTACAGTGCGTAGAGTGAAATAAAAGTGTTCGTTGTTTCGTGCCCAACATATAGTTTCTTACGAGTTCTTGTTTGGTGTCTCTATCCTTGACCAAAAGGTAATGAAAAAGTTCATGTAAGATTCACAGTGTCAATTGCTTTTTTACGTTACTGAAGCTAATATTATCATTGACTTTACCGGTATCGTGTCCGTTTATGTGTCCATTCCCCATTTGTCTTGTCAGAACTTTTCTTAATAGTAAAATTACAGCGCTAAAAATAGCAGTTAGAAGATCCATTATCCCTGTTACGGAGGAGGACACCCAATATACGAAGAGTTTGGTTATCTCGAGAACGTTATACAAAAAAGACATTTGTAGAAGAATAAAGACAAGTTTCGTGTAAGATAAACACAGCAAACGCGGAGCTATTTCTCGGTGTGATATCTAAGAGAGCTTCCGGCTCATGTAGGCGTCAAATTTCAATTATTCTGATAAAGTCCAAAAGAGACTTGATCGCAAGGAAAGTCGAATCACGGGTGTAGGATAATGCGTCCTAAGACACGTCCTAAACTGTCCTATTTGTCCTAAATTTTACAGGGAGATTTTGGAGATGTGTCCTAAAAAGCGACTAATCCTTCGTTACAGAATATTATAATTTGTGTCCTCCAGATTGTCCTAAACCTCAAATATTAACTTTTTCCGGACTATCTACGTAAATTTACGTAAGAGTTACTTAAAACTCACATTAGCTTTACTTATTGTCCTGGGGCAAACCAACCATTTCTGAATCTCCACTACTGCAGCCAAGCATCATGGACCATTGCGGCTACTCCTTCTGCAGCTAGGGCGCTCGCCTATCTGGCCTCTGCTGCCACCTGCGGAAGCAGTGTCTTGTCCGCTCTGCTCACGAGCGCGAACATTCAACAGTGCGGCACGGACCACTGAGATCCCGGACCAGGCCACCATTGACAAGATGTGCGCCTCGACTGCCTGCAACACCCTGCTCGCTGACGTGAAGGCCATGAACCTGGAGGAGTGCCAACTGCCGGTCGGTGTCGGTTCCAACTTGAAGGCCGACCTGGTAGTCTACGTGCCGTCCAACTGCCCATCGACGTCGGCTCCCAGCCCGGACTCGCCTGCCACAAACGCACCTGTTGTCGACACCCCGACGACGCCAGACAAATCGACGAACCAGGCCGAGCACACTACCGCGCTAACCAAGACCCCCATCGCTTGCTAACCGCGTCTTCGGATCGACTTGCAGCCAAGTAGCCCTTGCGAGTACTTTGCTGCTTTTTGAGCCCCCCCCCCTATGTCGTCACGATCTGATTATTAACCGTCGTTTGCTATGTGCATGTTGAAGTCGCTCAACCGTTATTAGCGGCTATTATTACCTTCAATGACTATCATCCTTTGAAACACTTTAAAAATATTGTCACACATTTTGTAGTAGAGAAGTTTTGTTGAGGTGCTTTTCGCGCACAACCTGCTCTTGGAGAGAGGGGCTTTAAAATGCTTATTGTTTCTAGCTAGGCCAGTTGAGGATATGGCTTGAGGACAGTGCATGTTGGGCTTTATGTTGTCCTAATAGGACAGTGGTCTGAGTTGCAGTCTGTCCTAATAGGACAGACTGAGTGTCCAGTTGTCGAGTGTCCTATTAGGACACGCGGACCCTGGCTTGTTTCGTCCTAAACTCATTGTGTTGTCCTAAATATGGGTTTGTTTATGAGCCGAATTGCTAGTTTTTTATCCCAGGTTTTAGGACAGTAGGACACTTTAGGACTCCTAGTAGGACGCATTCTCTCCTACCGAATCACGAATTGCTCTAAAGCCTTTTCATCTAATCTGGCGTATCATATGCCAGATTAGATTAAAGGCTTGAATACGTCGCGTGTCCACAATAAAAATTCGACCACATGGTATTCGTGTGGAGGCGCGCAAGGAGAGCCCCTACGACTTTCTCTTCAAAAAACCGAAGGCACAGGTCAGCGAGGAAGAGCTCGCCAAGCTGATTGGCGACTTTAAGGCGTGGCCCAGAATGAGGTCTGAGATGTGGATGGGCTTAAAAATAGGCTCATTTCACCTCTTGGTCGGACGTAGATAATACGTTTTTAATCTTCTCAAACTGAGGGAAAGTGGCAAGAATTTCTCCGAAAACCCGATGCGAGGAAAGTGGTTTTCCTATCAACCCAATACACGGTGATGTTATCGGTACTGAAAAATTACTATGACCAGCAGCTCAAGCAGTGGGTAAAGGTGAAGCGATGGACCCCAGCAATCCTGTACGAGAGCTTAAACAAATACCCCAGCAGACCCTAGGAACGCTGGAGTCATGCTCGCGTTTAATAATTACTACTTCAAGTTTTTGTCCTTGTAAAGTCGTAGTATCTTGAAGACATCGTCGGAAGTTTTTCCTGCGCTCCTTCAAAGCGAAAACTGCGCTAGCTCCAACTTAGTGGCGACGCTATTGCGCTGCTATCTGTCTTTGCTGCAACTGGAGCTGAAGCTAAATTATAGTCGTTCGGCGAGCTTCAGAGCCAATAGCTTGTATGGGTTCTCTTTACCAAGCATAGAAACATACGAGATCCACGTGTTTAGCGTTGATTCTTCAAAAGATAGATATCATCTGGCGCTCTCTCTTCTTTTTGGCCAGAAGTCGCGTTGGATCATTCCAAACTTGCTGGCGGTCCTTTTGGGCTTTGTGCGCTTCAACTAGAAACTTGGCCAGAGCCATAATTCGCTCTCAGTGTTGCAAACATTGTCTCCTGACCTGCCTTTTTGTTGCCCTCGTACGCTCTGGCCACAGCCAAAGCCCATGTGTTGTACTGGTCGCTCTCACAGAGTTTCGATTTTATCATCCAAAGCGAAACTCTGAAAAAGAACGCTGACATCACTCCGTTCTTTCGGAATGTTTAACGCCGTTGCGGTTTTCTTCAAGTTCCCGGACTTGCTTTTAAGTGCCGCCAAATGTGGGAACTCAAATGTCTGTCTTCGGAGTTATGGTGGTCAGTACTCACTGTCTGCGACGTATGCTTCCCACAGAGCCGCTGGATTTGAACGCTCGAATCTTTGTTCTTGACGGCGCTCCCACTCACAGTAGACGTTGCATCGCACAGCATAAGTGTTAGCATCAGGAAGCAACTCGTAACCAAGATCAGGTGGAGCCTGGCAGTTATTGACACCGACATGTTTTACCGCAAATGAGAAATGATATTTTTGCTGGTAGCTCATCTAACTTAGCTGCAGCGTTCAGATTACCACATGCTTGCTGGGATTATGCGACACGTTTATAAGGACTACGCGTCTTGGTGTGATTACTGTAGCTCTCAAGAGCTCTCAGAGCTGGTACATGCCCGTTTGCAACAGTCCACATGCAATTACGCCGGCGCGTAGCCTAAGATTAAAGTTCAGATGTATCAGCTCCCAACTTTTTTTTTTTTAATTAAAAGTCCAAAAAATCATTTTAAAAGTGTCCATAATTTCATAACTTGATCAGTCTTTTGTTACGATTATCATACATGTAGTGTGATGCATTACAATTAGGTCTTGCACTTGACAGCAAGTAAACACTTCTCGTCCCATCTCTTCTTGTAGTATGCAGCAATGCGGCGGCCATCCTCTCGCAACGTTTCCCACTCGGCACGTTCTTCCGGCTTGAGAGAAGGTAGCAGGTCCCTGGTCATGTGGAAGTCCACTTCAGTGTCGTGCAGCATCATCGAGTCCGTCACCAGATCATAACGAAGACGCTCATATCCACGCACAATTGCCATTTTCCGCAGCGGGTCATTACTGAAGACCACACGCTCTCCAAACGGAATTTTCCGCTTCAGCGAACGTCCAACGCCAGTCTGCGGGAATCCTCCCATCGGCAAGCCAGTAATGTCCGCGAGAGTATTTAGAATATCGTACTGCTCTGCTGCGTCGTCGAGTACAAGCCCCACAGCATCGCCTAGTCGACCTTCGGCAATGATCGCGGCAGCCACACGCGTCACAGCTTCCTCGTGCTCGTTAAACTTGTCAATTTCTGGCGCTTGGCCATGGTCCCCCAAGATGACAACGACCGTATCGTTGAGGATTCCCTCCTTCTCCATGCGATCCATGAACTTGCCCAGCTCCATATCTGTAAAATATCTCACTGTCGTGTAGTTTTTGACCCTATCTGCGTGTAATTCGCCCTCGTACATGGCTGAAAAATCTGGTTTTTCGGCCTCTTCGTACCACTTGGGCCAGGATTTGTACGGCTCATGACTCGAAATGGTATAGTGGGTGACGAGCGTGGGCTTCTTTGGCTCTCCCTGGGCCTCTCGATCCATCTGCTGTTGCCTCTTTTCCGTCGTGGACTCTCCAGACCAAACCTCGTCGTTCGTCACCGAACAATCCTGCTCTCGTGATATTTAGTTTCTTTTCCGCAATTTTCATCATTGTGTACGCGTCCCACACGTTATCGTAGCCATGCGACGGGAGGAAGATCGAATCCATGGAGCTAGCTCCCCCACAACCCCGAAGATTGGTGAATGAGCACTGAAGCCGCACCCGGGACACGTCAGTTCTGATCAGTAGAATTCTTCGACTTTAGCGCACGTTGTGCGGTTCAGCATCGCCCATTCTGATGTTACGGCGACGTCTCCTGAGGAGACTCTTCTCGACGACTCGTCGCTCGTAATGCCGATCACTTTGTGTGGTCCACACAGGATATTAACCAGGGTACATGTCTCCGGGGAGAACGAGGGAGGAACAGTCGAAGAATGTACAGATATCATGCACATGTATTACACGTATACCATTACCCCTATTAAACTTTATGTGCTGAGCCCAAACCGTTCTAAAGAGGGTATTTCCTTTCTGTCGACGTCTGAGTCCCATTGATCGCAGTAGTATGCCTCGGACGTCACTACAACTGATGCTCCTAAAGGAAACTTGCAAAAGAGAGTTCTTGTTCGTGGTGGAAACGATTTCCCTAATGTGACCGGAGTTTGGCGACTGGTGAAGCAGGAAGAGACTAATCGTCAAAGCAAATTCCTCAGTTTTCCACCGGAAGCAACCAACTGACATCGGTCGCGTAGTCTTTACCAGCACGTTTCATCCTCTAGATGAAAACGTTCTAAGTACTGTACTGCGAGTGGGAGATAACTCCAGCTGCTGTGCCATTGATGGAGATGGGACTGAACGAGTTTTTATTCAGAGATCTTACGGCAAAGCTGTGATACCTTTGACAAGATCTTGCTGGAAGACAGCCCTCTGTACTCGAAGTAATTGCGTAATTACTCGAGCTTTGACAGCAAACTGCTTGTTTCAAATCCGGCTAGACTTTTGTTCTCAATGATGTTTTTAAAGCTTTAACTACATCTTTTTAGAATCATTTCGCTAAACCCATTAGTCAACTCATCGGAAGACGCGCCTTAAATTGATGCAAAAGCGCCGTATAGTTTCCATCCGCCAACGTTTCGTTAAGAGCGTCCATAAGGTAGCTTGGATATCCACTCCACTTCGAAAGAGTATCGATGTCTGTCTGAGCACTGCCCCCGTTCTTATGCATCAAATTTGCTAGCAATCTATATCGCATCGCTTTCGCACAGCTGCGAGTTACGCTCATTGATACTCCATATTATTTCTTACCATTACTATGATAGAAATACTGAGGACCGAAGTCGGATTGGATTACAAATTTCACTGGGGTAGCCGTCATTGTGAACAATTGGCGACGTTAAGAGCGCGATTTACTAATCCAACAAGTGAAATTAAAGACGATTGGTAACAATATGTTGAACCTACTTTTTGGCATATTAAAGAGCATTTTGAAGTTGAATAGGTGTAAATATTATTCTTATCTATCGTCTATTCGGTCTCGTTTTGTTTTGCGTATCTAACCAGCCATTCCCCTACCTACGGTTTGAGTTCTATTCCAGCACATTTAGAAATGAGAAGAAAAACAACCATTAACCCTTTCGTTTCCATAAAAATACATAGAGTATGATTTAGCAAAAGTGGGTGGGTCTCTTAAATTATCCGTCCTGGTTTTGTCAAATAGACTAATCGTTTATTGTATTAAATAACGTATTACACCGTATTTTGATATATGAAATTCTCTGAGACGGTGGCAACCCAACTGTCGCAAGCACCAATATCTACCACTTAGAACGCAAGCGTAGTCTAAATTTCACCTCAAATTTTATTGTGTCTCTTACGTTACGGTGTTGTGTGGCACACCGAAGAATGCACTCGAAGCCCTCGACGAGGGGGGAGGGATACATACTAGCGGAAGCGCTCTATAGTGATTTCAGCAAAGAAAATCATTTGTTGGCGTCTAACATCTAAAAGATAGGGTAAAGATTCCCCGAGGCTGCCCTCATTACGGAACCGAGACCGAGACGTCGATGGATGGAATCACTGACTGAGGATACCGACATACGGGTCGACGATCACGTAGCGGTGGCACGTGCACCCGCGGATAGGGCGAGTACTGCGATTCAGGCGATGAATACGAGTGCGTTGTCGGTTCCGGAGGGGCAGCAACAGACGAACGAGGTGCTTTTTGTCCATGACCCGCCGGAGATGACGACCGTCAACACCACCGTCGTCGACAGCAAGCTGGGACTCACGATAACAACAATCGACGGCCACACCACACGACGGAGGTGGCCATGGCGCCAACCTTGGACGGCAAGACGGATCTAGAGGCGTACGGCATTTAAATCTATGTGACGACGACATAAGATGCTAATGTCACAGTGAAATCAAGAAGAACAAGATCAAAGTCGATGGAAGCGTCGTGCAATGTGTGAATATTCTGCGTATGGCAGTAAATGCAGGAATCCAACCCAAACGGAAG
>NW_003303664.1:115172-118963 GCF_000142945.1 Phytophthora infestans T30-4 | reverse complement strand
TGCGAGTCATCGTGAACTGCATTTTCTCCCAGAACATCGGCGAGGTGCAAGTGGCTGCTGGTAGCAAAGAGGCTACATCCTCTCGCACTGTTCCGTGCCTGCCGACAAAGATGAAATTGGCGTTTGACGAGCAGCGTGTGTAGCAATCGCTGCAGGTCCAACACAATGGACATCAGTCGGAAATTCGCAGTCTAATCACCAGCCACACCGTGTACAAACCGTCGTAGTAGCTACCGCGCATGATTGTTGTTGCCGCTGACGCTTCGTGTTCACATCGGTTAGGGAATGCAGCGGCCAGTGTAGCAACGGTATCGCTCCAAACGGGCAGCATGTATGACTGACGTTCGGCGCCCATGTAGCGTTAGCATCGTACAGCGTGCGGACCGGCGTGGCGACAGCGACTTGTCGGCGTTAGCAACTTATGTGTGGACCAGCGTGACGACAGCATGGGAATCGAGCAGCATTTCCACCAGAGATTTTGGTGGTGTCAGGCAGCGTGCAATGGTAGTGACATCGGTCAGTGTCAGGCGGCGGGTGGGTTAGCAGAGATGGGTGGGGGCAGTCGGTATGAACCCGAGTGTTCACAAGAAAGGAAATTGCGGAATGAGACTCGTTGGGGCTTGGCGCGCGCTCGACGCCCCCGCACGCGAGTTTGAATCGTTGACCCTCCAAAGCGGCTTGTTTCGCGCCAAAACATTGCGAGCTTCAATGTTGAAGTCACGTTTTCGCCGATGTCCTCGGTTTGACCAATCAAATAGCATTCCGATGATTCTAGCAGTCTGATTGGCTAGCAAAGTGGTCTTTAATATACGCGTATGGCTACCTATTTCGATTATGGGTAGTACCTATTTTTAGCTATGAGGACCCAATTACGCTGGCAGTAGTTATACCCGACAGCGTATGCTCCTTTGTCGGGTCCGTTTTGACGTAGAAAAGCGTACCTGAGGAAATGTAAGCCAGTAGTTATGTGGCTATGCGCTTCAAGACCACATCCTTAAAAAAGGTAATCCTAACTTTGATCCTGGAGGTAGTAGTTAGATCTCTACCACAGCATGTCGTTCGCCAATTTGTGTAGTATTATGCTCTGGGTTTTACAATGACATCTCCAGTTATCTTTTTAGGTACGTTTTGGTTGGAATTGGCTATTGCTATTTTTCGTACAATGATCTTTCGAACGGTCTGATTGGTCGGAATCACGTTCGGCACTGTTTAATTTCCAAAAAAAATGCGTTATGCAGAGTATCGTGAACGCATAAAAAGACGCCAAGGACAGTAAACAACGCCACGTGGTGCAGGCACCATCAGCTACAAGACACAAGCGTTTGCTGGTGGCGCAGCAACACACATGGTGCGCCGTTGTCGTCATCATGACGTCCCCCTTGGTGTCGATCATCAACCTGTCGATGACCGCCATCTCGGGGCCGGACTGGGCAAGGAATACGAGTGTGGCGGCGGCTCCTCTGATATCGCCGCCACACTCGTATTCTTCGCCCAGTTCGAAATCATCGCCTCTTCCACGATGCGTGCACCGCTATGTGGTCGCCGAGGCGTACGTCGGTAGTCGTTGTAGGAGGCAAGTGTGCGACCCGATTTTGGAAGGCAGGCCCTCACATTCGTAGTGCTGAGCGTTGATTCCTCAGTTGCAGAAGTCAAGTAGCAAGTAGGTACCCTGTATGGCGAAGTGGAAATGCACCGGCGTTGTGGGAATAATCTGAGTAGAGCGGTGATCTGTGTGGTGCTGTGTTACCACGCGCTCTGGTATTGTAAATATCGTTTTGAGTGTTGAAACTATTGTCCTGTGTGCTGCTCTGGATCGATCATACGACAATTTGACTATCATACTCTGCCCTCATGTCACTGTATATGAACCAAATTGTTTATTTTTATTATTATTCGAGCCACAGCTCGTACAGGTTGCCTTTGCCTCATTCAGTTTAGGTATTTATGCAAATAATACCGTTCTTTCTCATCCCATTTCTCTAGCCAATGGTAGGGTTCGCTTGGAGGTAGCACATCATATGTCAAACCGACAGATTGCTCTTGCTCCCACAATGGCGATCGATAGTAGGCACACTTGCTGCACGTGCATGGCTCTCGTATATCCATATATTCGAACTGATCCGCGAGAATGTCAATTTCGCTCATCGCAATCCATAAGTTATTAACTTTGCTGAATGCGTTCTCCAAGATTTTACCTTCATTCCAAGCTTGAGCTCTCTGTTCGGTGCTCCGAACGTCTGCCATCTGGATGTCGACTTCAATTTTGACATCAAGCATCTCTGCTTTTTCGACAAGAAATGTTTTCAGATATTGCAGTCGGTCACGTATCATTTCGGTAGTTATCTAAACGTTGTAGTAACGAAAAGGTGTTAGTACCATCATAACATATACGAATTTAAGACTGGTCTTTCGTACCTCTGAAAGCTCCATACACAGCTGCAGCCAGCGTACCATCCACACAAAGTGATGTCTGTAGTAGCCGCTGTATGGATCCTTGGAATGGTCGACATTCATAACGTACATTTCCTTTACCGGCAACATCTCAATAAAGTCATCAACGTCTTTGGTTGAGTGGAATACATTCTCAAAAACCTGCAATTAAAAAAAACGTTTGCATGTTAGCAGTTGTATCCATGACACCCTCAGTTTGAATGTTGACGCAGTACTCGATCTTTTGCTGGTATAAACACGGGAAGCAACGAGTCAAAGTTGAGTCTGCGGTGGCAGCTGAAATGAACAAGCGCGTCTTTTATAACGATCGGTTTGTAAATCTGCTCTCCATTGGACGCTGCAACTCCTGCAGTGAAAGGTAGCTGCAAGACGTGTATGTCAGTAAGAAAACTAGATTCGCTATTAGCACCACACTAGTTACCTCTGCCTTGTCGAGGCGCCAATCCATTCAGTGAATTCCAAGTTGCTAGTGCCAAGTAGATAGCTGTTTTGGAAATGAAAAATGCCAGAATGAGAGAACATCATCACCTGAGTCTCCTAACCGCAAGTTGCAGTTCAGAGACACTTCGTGGTGCAGTCTGCAGCAAGGAAGGAAGTTCGTATCAAGTAGCTTCTTTACGTTGCAGTTGGGAACCAGCTAATGCTAAGAGTAGTACAATCGTACCTGCCTAGTATTAGATATGCAGGTACACCACTGCAAGTGGTATGGATTCGAAAAAGTGTGTGTTTGGTGAGAATCTAGAAAACAAACAAACTTGGAGCTGTACTTAGCGAAAGGTCGCTCAAAACAATCTAGAAGAGTATGACGTGAAAGAGCGAGCTAGTAAGTTAAAAATGAAGTTCATCTAGAATCAGCATGTAATGGCCGGTAACCCTCATCTTGAACATCTTTGCGTGGGATCAAACAGACTACGTCAAGAATGTTGGGCAACTGCGTGCAGTGGCAATGAACGTTTAAGGGTTCAATGATGCAGCTGTCACCACTTCCACGCGCGGGGAGAGGGAGCAGAACCAAAGCCAGCGTTCACGACCGACATGTAGTAGCAGTGACAATACGGGTCACTAGCAGCCGCGTCGGGATGGGATTCCACGCAACAGTTGTAGCAGCCTGTTGAGTCGGAGATAGCGGCGTCGTCGTCATGTCTCCCAGTTTGCTGTCGATCACCAAGCTGTCGATAGCCTCGTCGTCTCCGGGCTCTTTGATAGCAAGCACCTCGTTGCTGTGGTCTTCCTCCGATATCGTCGGCCACACTCATTTTCATCGCACTGCTAGTAGTACTCGGCTTCGTCGGCAGATGCACCGCACCAACACGTACGTGATCGGTTAACCAAGTAAACTA
>NW_003303664.1:110690-115072 GCF_000142945.1 Phytophthora infestans T30-4 | reverse complement strand
ATTATATGAAAAAAAATGAGAAGTGGATTTATAGATACTTGGTTGGTGCAGATTTTTGTAAGCAAAACTACCCACACTACACTGCAAGCTTGAGGACAAACCACGCTTCGGTAGCTCTCAACGTGAAGATATTATTGCGTCAGATGTCCATATGGCCGGTTGCGAGTCATCGTGAACTGCATTTTCTCCCAGACCATCGGCGAGGTGCAAGTGGCTGCTGGTAGCAAAGAGGCTACATCCTCTCGCACTGTTCCGTGCCTGCCGACAAGATGAATTGGCGTTTGACGAGCAGCGTGTGTAGCAATCGCTGCAGGTCCAACACAATGGACATCAGTCGGAAATTCGCAGTCTAATCACCAGCCACACCGTGTACAAACCGTCGTAGTAGCTACCGCGCATGATTGTTGTTGCCGCTGACGCTTCGTGTTCACATCGGTTAGGGAATGCAGCGGCCAGTGTAGCAACGGTATCGCTCCAAACGGGCAGCATGTATGACTGACGTTCGGCGCCCATGTAGCGTTAGCATCGTACAGCGTGCGGACCGGCGTGGCGACAGCGACTTGTCGGCGTTAGCAACTTATGTGTGGACCAGCGTGACGACAGCATGGGAATCGAGCAGCATTTCCACCAGAGATTTTGGTGGTGTCAGGCAGCGTGCAATGGTAGTGACATCGGTCAGTGTCAGGCGGCGGGTGGGTTAGCAGAGATGGGTGGGGGCAGTCGGTATGAACCCGAGTGTTCACAAGAAAGGAAATTGCGGAATGAGACTCGTTGGGGCTTGGCGCGCGCTCGACGCCCCCGCACGCGAGTTTGAATCGTTGACCCTCCAAAGCGGCTTGTTTCGCGCCAAAACATTGCGAGCTTCAATGTTGAAGTCACGTTTTCGCCGGTGTCCTCGGTTTGACCAATCAAATAGCATTCCGATGATTCTAGCAGTCTGATTGGCTAGCAAAGTGATCTTTAATATACGCGTATGGCTACCTATTTCGATTATGGGTAGTACCTATTTTTGCTAAGAGGACCAATTACCTTGCAGTAGTTATACCCGACAGCGTATGCTCCTTTGTCGGGTCCGTTTTGACGTAGAAAAGCGTACCTGAGGAAATGTAAGCCAGTAGTTCTGTGGCTGTGCGCTTCAAGACCACATCCTCAAAAAAGGTAATCCTAACTTTGATCCTGGAGGTAGTAGTTAGATCTCTACCACAGCATGTCGTTCGCCAATTTGTGTAGTATTATGCTCTGGGTTTTACAATGACATCAGAAATAGTTTTTAGGCATCGTTTGCTACAATTGCTCATTATGTACTTTGGTTTAATTGCTAAATGGTTAAACTTGTTTTTATCCATTATTTCTCGTCGTCATGTGTTTTATAGCCAGGAGTTCTCGAAAACTACAAGAAGAATTGCTAATGCAAACGTTGATTTTTGAAAATTGAAGCAGCGACTGAGACTTCATTTATTTCATGAACTCAGATGCACTTAGAGGATTCTCGACAAGCTGCTTACCGTAAATCAACGACTACGTCAATGTCGACGTTGTATCCGCAATGATGTCACCCATAGCGGCAGCATTCGTAGTAGCTACAGCAGGCATCATCAGAGCTGAAACGGGGGCAGGAGCAGCGACTGGGACAGCAACTGAGAAGGAATAGCTGCAGGAAGTGATGCACGCAACAGAACCACCACGTGACCTGCCAATGCACCCTTGTTACCACTTCTCGCAGCCGAAATCATACCCGCAACGTTGGACAGCAAAGCCGGGTTGGTCGCGATACTCTATAGACATCCGAAAATGTGCTCGGTCGTCATGGGACTGGTTGAGTTAGCTTCCGTACTCATAGCAATTATGTCCTTAATAATTTGTGCGAGCTGAATACGATCATTCGGTGACAAGAAAAATGTTGCTCCTTGTGACGTAGATGCTGTTACTGGTTGGCAGCCATCATGTTTCTCAGAACCCCGTAAACCAGAGTTCGTGCCTTGATCGGAGTCCATTACGATACGGACGTTAAAGACAGCAAACAGGCCACAACAGCGAGAGCAATCGACGCTTCCATCGGTGGGCTATACGTCCTGCTCTTCAAACTAGTTTCCGTAGAACTGGAGCCAGAGATGGCGGTGGTGCATCGTGGTCCACCCCACGAATGATACATTCATTCGCAACGCTACTTGAACAATTTCCAAGTCTTTAGAGCCGTTCGACTCAAAGTGCCACCAATCGTGCAGTCGTCGCTGGTCTCGCAGAACGCCTTGCCAGCCACTTCCTCCCACTTATTATCATTATCTTCGTACTCGTCGATGTGGGCTTCAATCCATTCTTGAGTCGGATGACTCGCTGGATCACAACCAACTTGCATGTAATTATCAGCTTCGAGATCCGTCGCCAAGTCCTGATACAGACGGATGTGGTCGATCTTCATGTACATCGGGAACGAGTCGCAGATAACGTTCGTCACAGGATCTTTTCCATCACCACGACATTCCTTGCCTGGGTTGGGCGGCGTCGCACACCAAGAACTGGACAGCGACACGTTGAAAATCACATACAAAGGCTCCTATTTCTTCGGGTTGTTCTTTTTCGCATTCTGCAGGACGTTGACGATCGAATCCGTCGTGACTTCGAACAGAGGCTCGCCGTGAAGCATCCAGCGTACATATCCATTCTTGCCTGTAACCCACTCCACTTGGTAGTCGTAGAAACCCGTGTACGCGCCGAAATATAGGCCAATTTCGACGAGATTGCATCAATCTGATAGTTAAATGCACTAATCGCATTGGACTTGGGTGTAGTGGACTCATTGCGAGGACTGGCACACTTGGAGAACATATTGTCAGGATCACACAAGTACGAGCCCATGTACGAGTTGATCAGCGGATAACACGTGCCGTTCGAGTTAATTCCCCAGTGATCTTTCCCTTTGCCGACAATCAGACTCAATTCAGCATTCACATCGCCTGAAGCTGGACATGTATCCACAGCACAAGTGTTCTCGGTAATACCAGCTTTCACTGACGCTGCAAATGTGGCGTAGTCTTGTTTCTCCTCTGCGTTCTGCTTGCAATAGTTGTTGGCAGCGTAGCGTAACCCTTGATACCAGGATTTGTGACCACGTTCCTTCCCGTAATAAGCTGTTGGTACGTCGATATAATTTGCTCCTGGTGTTAAGCAGTGTAGGAGTACAAACAGTAGCTGAAGTCTCCAGTTGACGTATCCACAGGGAAAAGTCGTAGTCGTCTGGTATTCCTGGTGCAATTTGCGGAGAAGATGAAATAGCCAACCCTCCGCCATCCAGAACATCGATCTCAGGAGCTCCACGACCTTGGTTGGGGTTCAAACCGTAGCCTGGATTGTCGTCACACGCACTGATCCGTTGGAAACTCGGGTTAAACACGTCGGCATCGCATTCATCATACGAGTACGGCCATATGCGGTTCGTCGAAGCGGAGAAATAACTCGCCCGAGGTTCCCAAGCATCCAAATTCCTGGCCACGTCGGATAAAATTTGTTGTTGGCGACTTTTCCAGCCTTTCCTAGAGCGATATCGGGGTTGCCTGACTTACAGGAAGTAGCTCTCGGAAGTTGTGCTCGTACTTCTAACATCCCTCCTTGGTAGCAGAATTTATTCCAAGATTTGACCATTGTACCTCGGTAGAAAAAGTTGACGTCTGTGAAGCTTGGGAGGTGAGTATACATGTTGTATACATGGCTAGAATTGACCTCATCGACAGTTTTGATGAAGAAGCAGCAGGTTCCGTCGTCATCGCACTTGGTAGGCGTCATATTGTGCGAATAAAGCTCCAGAGCTCCATTGACACCGTCGGGTTTCTCCAGAGGAGTCCAGATATGATCATCTCCAGCTCGGAAGCTGCGGTTGGCCACATTGAACTCGTCCGAGGTCCCATCGTCGACCACGGGAACTATGGTCGGCTGACACGAACGACACCAAATAGACAAGTGCACAACGATCGCAGTAATTGACATCTTCATCTTGTAACTTGGACTGGGCGGCAGTGGATGAGTCGACTGGAGCGCTTGAATTCCAATCGAACGGTGCCAGAGGAATGAGGTCTTGTATCTGACACGAAAATTAGAGTGGGCTAAATCGTAGGAGACTGCCTATCCAGAAATACGTAGAATTCTGGGTACCTGCGTCAGTACTGCATAGAATCTGATACAAAAGAAAATCGTACGCTTAACAACTTTCTCGGCTGAATTTCCGGAGAGTTAGGGATACTAGATCACATCATACGACTGAGGACGCTCAGGTTCCGATACATCCGAGGCATCCGCAGTATGCGGGATGGACATGTGCTTGACGAAGCGTTCGTATCACCCGGAAGTTAAGATTGCCTAAGGACCCTGTCTCAGTCATCGAGAATTAG
>NW_003303664.1:107762-109733 GCF_000142945.1 Phytophthora infestans T30-4 | reverse complement strand
AATGCTCAAATATCTCGCTAATGCGTGCCGTTCCACGAGGACTAAGTTCCATGATGATATAAAAGTGGTGACTTTCCTCGATTGGAGGAATCAACTTGCCTAACCAAAGTACATAATGAGCAATTGTAGCAAACGATGCCTAAAAACTATTTCTGATGTCATTGTAAAACCCAGAGCATAATACTACACAAATTGGCGAACGACATGCTGTGGTAGAGATCTAACTACTACCGCCAGGATCAAAGTTAGGATTACCTTTTTTGAGGATGTGGTTTTGAAGCGTACAGGCACAAAGCTACTGGCTTACATTTCCTCAGGTACGCTTTTCTACGTCAAAACGGATCCGACAAAGGAGCATATGCTGTCGGGTATAACTACTGCAAGGTAATTGGTCCTCATAGCAAAAATAGGTACTACCCATAATCGAAATAGGTAGCCATACGCGTATATTAAAGATCACTTTGCTAGCCAATCAGACTGCTGGAATCATCGGAATGCTATTTGATTGGTCAAACCGAGGACACCGGCGAAAACGTGACTTCAACATTGAAGCTCGCAATGTTTTGGCGCGAAACAAGCCGCTTTGGAGGGTCAACGATTCAAACTCGCGTGCGGGGGCGTCGAGCGCGCGCCAAGCCCCAACGAGTCTCATTCCGCAATTTCCTTTCTTGTGAACACTCGGGTTCATACCGACTGCCCCCACCCATCTCTGCTAACCCACCCGCCGCCTGACACTGACCGATGTCACTACCATTGCACGCTGCCTGACACCACCGAAATCTCTGGTGGAAATGCTGCTCGATTCCCATGCTGTCGTCACGCTGGTCCACACATAAGATGCTAACGCCGACAAGTCGCTGTCGCCACGCCGGTCCGCACGCTGTACGATGCTAACGCTACATGGGCGCCGAACGTCAGTCATACATGCTGCCCGTTTGGAGCGATACCGTTGCTACACTGGTCGCTGCATTCCGTAACCGATGTGAACGCGAAACGGCTACGGCAACAACAATCTTGTGCGATGATTTGCTAGTTTACTGGTAAACGATCACGTAGTGGTGGTGCGTGCATATGCGGAGGAGGCGAGTACTGCTACCAGTGCGATGAAAACGAGTGTGGCGACGATATCGGAGGAGACACAGCAGCGAGGTGCTTGCTACCAAAGGGCCGGAGACGACAGCCATCGACAGCTTGGTGATCGACAGCAAACTGGGAGACATGACGACGACGCCGCTATCTCCGACTCAACAGCTGCTACAACTGTTGCGTGGAATCCATCGCGACGCGGCTGCTAGTGACCGTATTGTCACTGCTACTACATGTCGGTCGTGAACGCTGCCTTTGGTTCTGCTCCCTCTCCCCGCGCGTGGAAGTGGTGACAGCTGCATCATTGAAGCTTAAACGTTCATTGCCACTGCACGCAGTTGCCAACATTCTTGACGTAGTCTGTTTGATCCACGCAAAGATGTTCAAGATGAGGGTTACCGGCCATTACATGCTGATTCTAGATGAACTTCATTTTTAACTTACTAGCTCGCTCTTTCACGTCATACTCTTCTAGATTGTTTTGAGCGACCTTTCGATAAGTACAGCTCCAAGTTTGTTTGTTTTCTAGATTCTCACCAAACACACACTTTTTCGAATCCATACCACTTGCAGTGGTGTACCTGCATATCTAATACTAGGCAGGTACGATTGTACTACTCTTAGTATTTGCTGGTTCCCAACTGCAACGTAAAGAAGCTACTTGATACGAACTTCCTTCCTTGCTGCAGACTGCACCACGAAGCACGGGAAAGCAGAAGGTCCAAGTAGCGTAACCGTCGGCCGACCACCAAAACGATACGCGTCTCGAAGCTCACAATGAGCCAACTAAAGCGGCTGCACATGCACCCAGGAAGTGCAGTGAAGCGAAAGCCACCACTAACTGCGGACTCGAAGTTCTTCGTATCCCTCATCGACAAGCCTCGA
>NW_003303664.1:60851-106348 GCF_000142945.1 Phytophthora infestans T30-4 | reverse complement strand
GCAGCACACAGGACAATAGTTTCAACACTCAAAACGATATTCTACTATACCAGAGCGCGTGGTAACACAGCACCACACAGATCACCGCTCTACTCAGATTGTTCCCACAACGCCGGTGCATTTCCACTTCGCCATACAGGGTACCTACTTGCTACTTGACTTCTGCAACTGAGGAATCAACGCTCAGCACTACGAATGTGAGGGCCTGCCTTCCAAAATCGGGTCGCACACTTGCCTCCTACAGCGACTACCGACGTGCGCCTCGGCGACCACATAGCGGTGCACGCATCGTGGAAGAGGCGATGATTTCGAACTGGGCGAAGAATACGAGTGTGGCGGCGATATCAGAGGAGCCGCCGCCACACTCGTATTCCTTGCCCAGTCCGGCCCCGAGATGGCGGTCATCGACAGGTTGATGATCGACACCAAGGGGGACGTCATGATGACGACAACGGCGCACCATGTGTGTTGCTGCGCCACCAGCAAACGCTTGTGTCTTGTAGCTGATGATGCCTGCACCACGTGGCGTTGTTTACTGTCCTTGGCGTCTTTTTATGCGTTCACGATACTCTGCATAACGCATTTTTTTTGGAAATTAAACAGTGCCGAACGTGATTCCGACCAATCAGACCGTTCGAAAGATCATGGTACGAAAAAATAGCAATGGCCAATTCCAACCAAAACGTACCTAAAAGGTTAACTGGAGATGTCATTTCAAAAACACAAGAGCATACTACTACTTAAATTGGCGAACGACATGCTGTGGTAGAGATCTAACTACTACCTCCAGGATCAAAGTTAGGATTACCTTTTTTGAGGATTTGGTCTTGAAGCGCACAGCCACAGAACTACTGGCTTACATTTCCTCAGGTACGCTTTTCTACGTCAAAACGGACCCGACAAAGGAGCATACGCTGTCGGGTATAACTACTGCAAGGTAATTGGTCCTCATAGCAAAAATAGGTACTACCCATAATCGAAATAGGTAGCCATACGCGTATATTAAAGATCACTTTGCTAGCCAATCAGACTGCTAGAATCATCGGAATGCTATTTGATTGGTCAAACCGAGGACATCGGCGAAAACGTGACTTCAACATTGAAGCTCGCAATGTTTTGGCGCGAAACAAGCCGCTTTGGAGGGTCAACGATTCAAACTCGCGTGCGGGGGCGTCGAGCGCGCGCCAAGCCCCAACGAGTCTCATTCCGCAATTTCCTTTCTTGTGAACACTCGGGTTCATACCGACTGCCCCCACCCATCTCTGCTAACCCATCCGCCGCCTGACACTGACCGATGTCACTACCATTGCACGCTGCCTGACACCACCGAAATCTCTGGTGAAATGCTGTGCTGTCGTCACGCTGGTCCACACATAAGATGCTAACGCCGACAAGTCGCTGTCGCCACGCCGGTCCGCACGCTGTACGATGCTAACGCTACATGGGCGCCGAACGTCAGTCATACATGCTGCCCGTTTGGAGCGATACCGTTGCTACACTGGCCGCTGCATTCCCTAACCGATGTGAACACGAAGCGTCAGCGGCAACAACAATCATGCGCGGTAGCTACTACGACGGTTTGTACACGGTGTGGCTGGTGATTAGACTGCGAATTTCCGACTGATGTCCATTGTGTTGGACCTGCAGCGATTGCTACACACGCTGCTCGTCAAACGCCAATTCATCTTGTCGGCAGGCACGGAACAGTGCGAGAGGATGTAGCCTCTTTGCTAGTCGTTGGCCACCTTGACTAATGCAAATTCGTCCCACCAGCAGCCACTTGCACCTCGCCGATGGTCTGGGAGAAAATGCAGTTCACGATGACTCGCAACCGGCCATATGGACATTTGACGCAATAATATCTTCACGTTGAGAGCTACCGAAGCGTGGTTTGTCCTCAAGCTTGCAGTGTAGTGTGGGTAGTTTTGCTTACAAAAATCTGCACCAACCAAGTATCTATAAATCCACTTCTCATTTTTTTTCATATAATCAAATTGCTGTACCGATGCGACACCGGAACTAGTGACCAGCGGTCACGTGAGCCACGTGAGCCTAACGCGTAGTCCTCTTGCTTGCATTTGATCGGAGGAAAGGTGCCTGCATTTTGTATATCGAAGAGCTTCGCATGAGATGACCTTCGAGATTGTAGACCAGATTAGGCAGATAATATCCATGGTACTTCTGCCAGCATGACCATGACGCTTCTTGACAAAGATGTGGCTTGGATTTATCGATTGGGTAGGTGCGTTTGCACAAAGCAACTTTGTGCTTTTCGCAGTAGTCTGTCTTTTGAGTTGGATTTCTGCATTCAAAGCGACACACAGTACACTCACGCATCGCTCGACTTCGATCTTTTAGTGCTATCCATGACTCCCGTGCCACGCATACGTCATTGGTACCACTCGAAACAGCAGTGTTAGCAGCATGACAAAGAGAAGAAGTAGGTCCATCGTTGCTATTGGCAAATAGCATCCCATCATCGTCACTAAGAGACTCTTTCCACGTTCCATCGAACATTTCGCGAACAAGGCTTGCGACAAATGCACGGTGCTCGTCTCGACGACTCGATTCCGGACTATCTTCGCCATCACTGAATCCCGAGTGATTGCTACGGCGAGCCATTTGATGGCATATGTAAGCATTACATCGCGCGATGTCAATCATCGCCATAGCCAGCTTTTTATACCACTTCTTAAACGTGTGACCATTGGCCACAGAAAATCTACCCCGTAGTTGGTCGTGACGATCTACTCCTTGCATCGCGGTGTTGTATTCACTGACGCATTTTGGGGCTTTAAAGGGCTCCCGCTGTTGTCGAATCCGTCGATATACAGTTGTGGTACCCGAGTCATCAGCATTTGAAATGACATTGACTACCGATCCATCCACCCAACTAGCCGCCACGATGTGTTTTTCCACGCACACCCCTTGCTTCATGGTGCCTCTCTTAGTATCGGTCGACCCAACCATCGTATAACGCGGGAAGTGTTTACTGGAAGAACGGACGGTGCCTCGCCCGTAAAGACCAACCGTTCTCAGGCTTTCCAGCAATAAACACGATGTGTAGAAGTTATCAGTGTTTACCACCCGCCTCGAACCTCTTAGCGAATTTGTGACTTCAATGACATGTTTCCGAATCTCTGAAGACTTTTCTGTCAACGCCGCAAGACGATCTATTTCCGCAGGAGAAATTACATTTGCTAGGCGATTTTTCAGGTCACTGGAGCAGTGAAGTTTGAAATCAAGGACAATCCATGTCGTCGAACAGCAGCAGACATACAATTTGAAGTGATATTTTCCAGTCGGCTTGCGTGGATTATAGACGATGATGTGCCTGGCGTACTTTGATTTACTCGCAATACTCGCTTCGTCCACAGCCACATCTCGCCCCGGAATAACGTGACGGCAGCATCTTATTTTCAAAATTGTTATCAGAGGACGTATACTTGCTGCAGGATCACTCGACAGCTCCTCAGCACTTGTACGAGGGCGAAACGATAAATTTTTTCTAATGTATAGATACCTTTTCCAGCTCATAACAGTAGCCAAACTTGTCGACGATTGTCCAGGAAAAATATTTGAGTCTTCATTGTCAAACCAATAATTTCGCATCTCGCCCTTGTCGACAAGTGTCATGTACCACTGAATCCCAAGAAATATCATCAATTCTTCCAGTTCAATAGGTGCTCCAAGTTGACCAGAGATTCTGCAGCACGACCGTTTGAAAAAGTCACCACTTGTTTCCAAAACGAAATAGGGATAAACGCAAAGAAACTCGAGCTTGCACTTTTTCCAAAAAGATGTTTACTTTCTTCGCGTAATTTTGTGGTTGTAGACCCATCGGGGTGAGCAAACAGGCCTGGTACTTCGTCAAGCGAAGCCGTAGGTGAGAATGTCATACCTTGGATAAGCTCGACTTCTGCTGGACACAAATCAATTTGAAGCTCTTTCTGGCTTCGAAAGACCGACCACTCACGATATTCACTTTCTTGTACTTCGTCAAATTCATCTGTAAGTTGAGGTATGTTCGTATACTTTGGCACCATACTGCAAAGCGCACTCCAAGATTCACCAAATTCAGCACTGTTCTGATGTATAGCCACGTAGTGTTTTACGCCGCGACATACGACATCTTCTTCGATCTGATGAACGTGATGTTTTGTTTGAAAAGCGGTATTTGTCCATCGTACTTCAAACGACAAGGTTGGCACAGCCACACCATCACCATTTTTTTTATTTTCAAGGATGTGACGAGTCACTACGCCAATCAGATAAGTTGAGCCGACATCGCTATAATATTTGCGCTCCATCCAGGTTTCCTCAGCTGGCGAAAACGCCACACTGGCTCCAACGTATCTGTTTGCGGTAGCTTCCGCCCGTATTGCGAGTTCTTTACGAAATGCAGTAGCATTTGCGTTTGAAATTTTTTGTTTTCCTTTCGATTGCGAGCGTTCAGCTGATTTTGAAGTTCTTTCGAGTACTGCTAACTCGTGATTTTGCGTTCTCTTCAGTTGCTGTTCGTGGGTTGGTCTGTCTTACCGAGTTGCTGATTTCGGCTTGCGTTTAACTGGTAGTAGAGGTGGCGGGTTTGACTTGGCTTCACTCGTTCGTATTAGTACTCCTTCCGACTGTGATTGTCCTTGGAGGTGGATATCACTGTGCGATGTAGCAACACTCGACGTAGTTACTCCCGAAACCAACCCAGTTGTACCCCCCTGGTTTTGCCCACTCATGTTCATCACGACCGGTGCTGCTTTTTCTCGATAGCACTGCTTACTGCAGAACGAAGCGTCTCCAAAATCCAGTATCTGCTGTCCGTCCGGGTCGTACAGCTCAAGTGCTGCACAAACATCATGAGAGCAAAAATGATGCATAAATGCTCCACACGTCGTGCACGACCGCTGGGTCGAGCACGGTGATTCACAAACTGGACATATTGGAGTCGAAACAGTAGACTTTGTACGTGATTGCTGAGGTTCATCGACAGTAGACGTATGAACACATATTTGTTCATCCACGACACCAATAGTAGCTTTTGGTATCGTGTGAGCCACAGGATTACCATCTAGCTGTCTAGTGCGTCTGTCGTCGTCCTTGTCACAAGTATCCAAACTTATATCTCCTTGCTCAGGTATTGAGGCAACATTTCCAGCTGTAGCACCAACTTGTAGGGCATCAAGCTCATCAATCGCACTGCTCTTCGTACCTACATTAGCACTATGCAATACTCCGACCGAGTTACCAGTTTTCACGTAAGGTGCTTCATCTGCATACGCACTGTTGAAGTACCCAACAAGTGCTTCTTCCCCCAAGAAATAGTCTTGACCATTTATTCCATTTGGGTTGCCTCCAGGACGAACGTAGCGATAGCGCAAATCCAAACTTCTACTCGACGAGGGTTTATAGGACCATCCCACACGGCGTAACACTTTCCAAACGTCCTTGAAATTCACAGAATTATCTGTTGCATAAAATAAAAAACAAACATGTTATCACCTGCTACCCGTAGTCTATAGTCTAGTGACTATACAAGTGCCACACCTCGAGAAAGCTGTGGTGTGTTGCTGGCTTGAGACCTGCGCTGACGCTTTGAAGCCCGCTCAGCCATCTCTGCGCTCAGTTCCTAACTCCTCTCGCTCGCAGCTTTTCAGAAGTGAGGTCCAAATTGGACCTCCGAGATCCACTCTGCCTCCATGGAGCATCGCCACCTTCTTCCACTGTGGCAAGGCTGTCATTCACGGTACTGCACCTTGTGCCAATGTTGGGATAGAAGGAAGATTTTCGTGTGTTTTCGACGAATCATCAGTGCCGTCAATTATTTTCAGCAAATCATATTGCAGCAATCTGAACCATACATTATGTACTGTTTTGATTAAACCCTCTCAAATGCGATTAATAAGCTCGCAAACCCCTTCGCAATTGATATACTAAAACCCTACATGATGTACGGTTTTGAAAGTTTAACTTGATTAAAGTAGGTAAGGCTTAATATAGAAATGAATGGGGGTGACGAAAGGGTTAATAACGAACCAAATCGTTTGCCGTTAGATTAGCGGCTGCCTGCTTACTCTCAAACTCGTTTTGACCCTCCTTTTATTTCCGCATCTAGCTTTAGTAGAAACCGAGAACCGTCCTGTTGTCATTAGGATGCGCGTGAAGCTTTGAAGAACGTGTCGAAATTGAGATAGACACCCAAGTACTTCGGGTCGCTCATGTGGAAGGCTAGTGCGTAACTGAGTTCTTTCGGGTTCCAGTGTTTTTTCCAAATCCATTGCTCGAACTGAAGCTTTTGTAAATTGACGATCGTTTCATCCGTATTCCCACTTAGATCAAACTTGATCTTAGCTGCATTAAGTGCTCGTGCGAGGTCCAGATCATCATCAAAGCGTTTCGCTAGGTCCGATATAATAGCGAACTTGTCCGGGTTTTTCTCCTCATCTTTCATTTTGTAGAAGTAGGAGACCCACCTAGGAAAAGCGGGGTCAAAAAAAAGATCATCCCCTTCCATGTGAAGCTTAATGGCCTCGTCAGCTGTTTTTCCTTCGCGCAATCGCAATTCTGCCTCCAAGCGTAGTGCGATGCCTTTGTTTTTTCGAGCCAGGCTGCGTGATGCTTGATCAATCGTTTTCTTCAGTGTTTCGGCACCGTAGTATTTCGTCATCACCGACAACATCTCACTGTCTGCTGTCTCACCGTACTTTTTTTTCGTATAGGACGACCAAGTCGACAGCAATGGGTTTTGAAAGATTGACGTGTCGTCTTTGTGTAGGGAGAGACGGGTGGAAAATATTTTCTGCAGTTTTTATTTGGCCCAACCAATCGTTTTCAATCGCTTCGGTCAATCCAGTCAAAGAAACCGCCCGTCTCCTGTCATTCCTCAAGGTGGAATATGTCTTTAATATCACTTCATCGCTGAAACGGGTTGTCAGCTTGCTGTACAGCACTTCGATAGGCTTTCGGCCACTCACTCTCACGTACGAGAACCACGACGCTAGGCCTGGATTCGTCAATATGTCGTTACACTCGCCAGTGTCCAGACGTAGCTTTTTGAAAACGTCATCTTCCGTTTTACCTTTGTCCTTCCAGATTTTAAACTGCGCAGTTTCCATCATCGCGGACGCGGTTTTCAAATCAGGGTCGGACCTCACTTTAACCAGCATTTTAGGAACTTCTTCTTCGCCATGGCTCTTCGCTAACTTAAGTACCAAATACTCAGACGGATCCACCGTATCGTGCTTAGTCGCGTAGGATATAAATGTCTGCAGAGCTGGTTGCTTCAAGAATTCGAGTCCTTCGTCGGGGTTAAGATGTAAAATCTTCAAAACGTCGTCTTCCGTCTTTCCTGTGGCCAGCCAGTTCTTTATCTGAGCAGCTTCGATCTTCTCGGCATAGGTTCTCAATATCGGGTCAGACTTTGCTTTAGCTAGCATGTTAGCGAGTTTGGCTTCGCCATGGCTCTTCGTCAGCTTGAGTGCAAGAAAGTCGAACGGATCCGTCGTACGGTGCGTAGTTGCGTAGGAAAAAATGCGTCCAGAGCTGGTTGCTTCACAAATTCGAGTCCTTCGTCGGGGTTAAGATGTAGAATCTTCAAAACGTCGTCTTCCGTCTTTCCTGTGGCCAGCCAGCCCTTTATCTGAGCAGCTTCGATCTTCTCGGCGTAGATTCTCAATCTCGGGTCAGACTTTGCTTTAACTAGCATGTTAGCGAGAATGGCTCGCCATGGATCTGTGTCAGCTTGAGAGCTAGAAACTCGTACGGATCCGTCTTATGGTATGAAGTCACAATTGAGATAAAAGTCCTCAGATCTGGCTGCTTCAAGAACTCGAGCCCTTCGTCAACGTTAAGATGTAGAAGCTTCAGGACATCATCCTCAGTGTTTCGTGTAGACCTTATTATAGCTGCGCCTTCTCCAAATTTTTAGCAACGGCGCTCGTTCGGTCGCTGGTGCTAGCTGCATGCAGCATTTTTGCTAGTGTATCTCCTTCGTAGTGTTTAGCCAGTTTGAGCAGCAAGAAATCGTACGGATCCTCTTTGAGTTTGTCTTCCACGAACGCAATCCACGTGCCCAACAAAGGTTTTTCCAAAAAATCTGCATCCTCAACGTTCAGCTTCAGGCGATTGTAGATATCATCCGCCGTTTTCTCTTGACTAACCCAGTGATCGAGCTGGACGTCTTTTACCATCGTTGCAAGCCGCGAGGAACCCGGGCGTTGTGCTTGTTCCAGCAGCTTGGTTAAAGCTTCATCACCATACTGAGCGGTCAGTGTTGAAAGAAACGCCTCTTCGCTTAGCTCAGGTCTGGTGTTAGTCACAGATTGGGTCAATGCAGCATCAATACGCTTCGACTCCACTGCTTTGCCCCCAAGTTCTGTCACGCTGTCTTCTGTGGCTTTCTGGCGGTTTAGATTTTTTGCGAAGTTTTTCAGCGTTGTAGCCCTAGACTTAATGAAATCGCAAAACTTCTCGACACTAGACACTCTCTCTTCCGAGCTGCTGTAACCTCCATCCTTTGCTGACCATGTCTGCATTCTCAAGCGCCGATCGGATTTAGGGCCCACGCCGCCGACTAAACCCTTGTTTGGTACCGCGTTGCTGTTGGGCACCGTGGTCGACACTGAACGAATGCTGACGCATCCCAGAAGAACAAGAGCCATAGCAGTATGAAGTAGCTGAAATGCTTGTTTAGACTTTTTGCAGCCATTGCGTTGAAAGGGGGTAAATTCCGTAATGGCCGGTATCTACGTGGACGGACAGCTTGTCTTTGGTTTACGTCGGCCTTCCGCAAACATAGTTTCAGTATTATTAGAGCCTTATAAGCGAAATTCGCGGGGTGGACAGCATAGGATTAGCGAATAGATCAGCTTTTATGCAAACAAATCGTAGCTCATTTGGGATAAAAATAAAGGCTTAAACGCGCGAAGACGAGGTGGAGTACTGTACTGCAGATTAGAAATAGAGAATGATAATGTAGAGCTTGATATTGCAGATACCCCAACATTTTGAAAATGTTACATTTTTTTTATCTCTTCACATCTCTATATACCAAAAAATACCGTGAAAATAGCTTCAGTAAAGTGAAAAAAGTTGTCGCTAAAGTTTGTGCTGTTGCTGACAGTGTCCTTTTTTGTTGTCTTTCATATTCCCCGTAAACTTGAATGATGATGATGACGAAATCCTTTTTATCTCGAGACACCTTTTTTTTACAAATGTTGTTTACGTGGTCTCATTGATTATGAAGATAAGAAAGATTCTTTCATCATCAACATTTAAAACTTAATGATGATGATGGTGGCTTCCACTTTATTTATCCGTTGTTCTCTGAATTTTATATCCAGAGTTTTAGTCTGCGGGTCATTCTGACCCAAAACTACTCTAACT
Source organism: Phytophthora infestans T30-4 (assembly GCF_000142945.1). Classification (NCBI taxonomy): domain Eukaryota; phylum Oomycota; class Peronosporomycetes; order Peronosporales; family Peronosporaceae; genus Phytophthora; species Phytophthora infestans. The sequence continues at coordinate 96,970 of NW_003303664.1, read as the reverse complement.
TCTTATTACTCAGATCTCAAAATAACCTTTTCAAAACAGAGCCTACATAAATCTACTTCAGCACTCGATACGCCTGTTAAATAAGATCTACATTGCTTTGTCGTACCCAATTTAGTGGGTTTCCTTCTCTAAACATGCAAAACCTGTCATTTCAGTTTGTATTAGAAACATTTAACCAAGAAGAATGGCAATGTATACCTGAGCATCCTCTGTACCAGTGATGTCACCCAGGTGAATGTTGCTTGTGTCGGCCAAGGGTAACATCACTGTAAATTACGACTAACCGAAGCAGTTTAATCCGCGTGAATGTTGGTCGAACATATTTAGATTTCACGCGGCAGCGGAGCATGCAGCAGATGCGTTCGATATACCAATGGTAAGACAGGGGTCCGCAAAATGGCTATGGACTATTGATGGGGAGGGCAAAATCCCAGCTCCGTCTATTATGGGCACATAGTCCATAATGGAAATACCTCATATTCTTTGATCTGTGTGGACTGTCCATAGCTACCTTCCCGTCTCTGTCGCTTTGCATATCGATGAAGGCAAAGCACAACCTGGTGCACAAGCTTCTAGAAGACAGGCTCTAGAAGCTGTAGGAATTCGTGAGCTTCCAAAAGACAAGTTCAAGAAGCTGTAAGAATTCGTGGCGAGCTGCCACGCGGGACCAACTAACCCAGTTGAAGCTCTGCTAAGACAACACAATTCATTTTGCTTTTCTTTAGTCAACTGGACCACAAGGAATACTTTCTGGACGCACCAGAAGCCGCGGCAACAAGGGGAGGCAGGGGGACTGCTGCAAAAACGCGTCGACCTGCACGGCGTGAAGCGTAGCTTTATGAAAATGACAACAGATGCAGATCACGATGTTGAAATGACAGTGCCCCAGCCCGTTTTCGAAGTAATTAAACCGCTAAGTCTCATGGCCTGGGACCAGACGTCATTAGTTGCGTGGGTGCGGCAGCGACGACAGTATGAAGCTAAGGTTCGTAATCGATGTGCCATTGCGGGCGAGTGATGTGACCATGTAGTCACCTCAATACGCAATTCTATCGAGCCGCGAGTTCTAGAGCACCTAGCGCGTTTCGTGTTGAAAAAGAAACAGGACTCAGCTACCAATGAAGATCTTGGACTGGCGATTACACAACGTTGCTCATCGCTACAAAACAGACATGTTACTTATATTGATCAGCTTTTTGGCGACCGCCTCAAGATGGACTTGAGAATTGAAGATACCGAGGCGCGTATCGTGGCCTAATTTGTGCTGTTTGACAAGATTGTCGAGGACCATGGATTAAGTGGGATTTTGGGCAGTGGGAGTGAAAATGAACCCACGTACGGAGAGCGGATGAAGCTACGGTGCAAGACGTTGCTGAAGTACGTGGTACCGGACATGCTAAAGCTAGAGATGGAGCGCCTGGCTATTGCTAAGCCGGTTCTCAAGAGAGATGACTTTGCATTGTATGAAGCTTTGGTCGAGCGCGCGCGTGAGCAGCAGCGCTACCATCGGCTCTCACAGGAGCTGATGATGACTGACAAGCCACGAGTGAATACAAGCGGTAAGAAGACGCTCTCGAACTCAAAATCACGGGCCATTCAGCAGCAAGAGCCGTCGGCAACCCGGTTCCCAACTAAACCAGCACGAAAAGAGTTGGAGAAGCCCCGTATACCGCCACGTGATGGCTGTTTGGTGTGCAGTGGAGCTCATTGGGTCAAGGAATGCCCGGTAGCTAGCGAGTCCGACAAGGAAGCTGCATTGCAGGGCATGAATGATATGAAAAACCAACGGTTGCGAGCAAAGGCTGTTCGTTCCATGGGCTCGCCAGGGGAACGCGCCGCCATTATAAACGACGTTCTTTAACCCCCTGGTTCCCAACGTCGTAACTTACGCCATAGCAAATTTAGTATGTCGTAACTTACGACATAGAGAAAGCAACAACAGAAAATGGCTCAAACCATACTTTATTCAAGTTAATTCAGGAAAATAAGATGGGAGAGGTAAATCAAAATCGCATCAGAAACAGGCCAGGCGGGAAGGGAGACGGAGGGAACGGGAAAGAGACACGTGGATAAGGATAGGATAGGAAGCTGTTTCCGTGCCATTCCAGAATTTGCGCAATGGTGCGCATCCGGTCCAGTACGCGTGGCAAGACAGATGCTGTTGCTGCTGCTGCCAGGGACATCGACTTCAAGCACTTGTGGAGACAGCTGCGAGCAGTTGGATGGTCATCGAAGAGACCAAGCGGCATCGAGACGGAGTGGAGGTACGTGACTCCGAATGGTGTCGAGGTATTTGTTGGAGAAGATGCGGTCGTGATGCATGCGATAGAGTCCGGTTTGCTGGCGAATAGCGAGGATGAAGAAGAGAAGACCGAAGACAACGCCAGCCCCAATGGCAAAAACGTTGAGGAAAGTGATATTCGAGTATCGCAGATCGACACAGGAGCACAGCTGTCACAACACACACTTGATGATCGCTTTGGCTCCTCGAGTGACTCAGACGTCGAACTTTCGCAGGCCGCAGTGCCACGAGCGTTTGGACTATCATCGGGAGAGCTCGAAGCTGCTGAATCACATCTAAATGCAGCAACAAGCCTTCACTTAATGTCGGAAGCTTCTGGCATTGATAGTGAGGCTGAAAGAGATGACTTTGGCGCTGCACCCTCAGGCTCGAGGCTTCGTTCACTCTCCAACGTCAAGCCGGATGTTAACTTTGGCGCTGCACCCTCAGGCTCGAGGCTTCGTTCACTCTCCAACGTCAAGCCGGATGTTAACTTTGTCCCAGAGGATGAAAATATGAGCGCCTATGAAAGTCTCAGCTCTGGCCAGAGCGACAGCGACGGCGTGGACGACGGCGACGAAGATTCCCCCTTAGTGGATACTCCAAGCGATGATGATGTCGTATCGGACGCTGACGCTCCACACATGGACGAGGCATTCGTCGAATCACTTCTTATAGGGCAAGATGGTGTCAACAAAAAAGCCGCGGAGGCAAGAGCTAACGCATTACGAGCAACGGAATGGTCTCCCGTATCGTCGGAGTTTGAGGAAGCGTCGCCCGCGTACCCGGGACTCAACGCAGAAGTGGGCAAGCCTGTACCGGAGCTACGCAGCGTCTGTCATTCACCGCTTCTGACTCTCTTCTACTATATGCCAAAATCACTGTGGGTGATGATAAACGTTGAAACAAACCGGTACAGTATGCAACAGATCGAAAAGCGGGCACAAGCAATACACGTCAAGCAGCTGGAGCCTAAACGAGAAACCCTCACACAAATCCGCCGGCGTTTAAAATCAAAACCAGCGTACCAGACGCACGAAATCCTCCAGGTCCTAGGACTTCTCATTGCACGGATGTTATGCCCACAGAACCGCCGCCTTGCGGCACACTGGTCGATGACGGAGGACGGGGCAGTTCCGGCTGGAACATTTGGCCGGTTCATGGGTCGCAACCGCTTCCAAGACATCTTACGAGACCTTCACTTTGTGGACAACGAGGGTGAGCGTGCACGTGACAAGCTGTGGAAACTTCGGCCCGTTGTCACCAAGCTCCAGGACCGGTTTCTGGCTGGATGGTCTCTTCCGGCAGTGTTCTCATTCGATGAGGGCGTTCTTCCTTCCACTTCTAAGCGCAATTCAACCCGGATGTTTATGCCGGACAAACCTCACCGGTATGGCACGAAAATATTTATGTTGTGTGATGCAATAACAGCATACTGCCACAGGTATGTATTTTTAACTTATGTCGTAACTTACGCCTTTTGAGTTTCTGTCTAACATCTATGTTGTAACGTACTAGATTCGAAATGTACGCTGGAAAACGAAATGCTGGAGACACTGGCGACTCTTCATTCGACCATATGACAGGTGCTGCGGCGGCTGCTCGTAACCTGAAGAGCGTGCTTCACGAAAATCGTCGCCATCTGTGGCACTTAGTCGTGATTGATCGATTCTACTCGTCAGTCCTTCTTGCGATCGAGCTCCTTGGTATGAGTGTTTACGTGTTGGGCACTATAATGACGGACAGACTTGGCTTTGACAATAATGTCAAAGCGACTAGGAAGACACGACCGGCAAGCATTCCTCGAGGGGCGTTCACATTCTCCCGTTCTATTGCTGTCCCAAGTATGGTGGCATACCAATGGTGGGACAGCAAACCCGTGCATTACTTGTGCACGGGCTCTGTGATGTCGGCTTCGTCAATCAATAGGAATGTGAAGCGCGTGGGACCAGTTACTGTGCCATGTCCTGCAGCTGTGACGGATTATCAGCGCTGGATGGGAGGTGTTGATATTCATGATCAACTCCGCCTCCAGAAGTTCTCGTTACAGACGTCGACCAAGTTCAAGAAATACTACATGAGTTTGTTCTTGGGGCTCGTCGACCTAGCGTTAGTGAACGCATACATTTCACATAAGGAAACCGCACGAATTGCTGGAACGGCGGCGACGAGGCGTGGAGACTGGTATTGCATCCTTCAGAATCAGCTTCTCCAGCTCAAGGCTGAAGACTTTGATGGTGTCGTGGCGACTCCACCACCGCTACGCCAAAAGCGCCAACGTGCTCCAGTGCGGCTTACCCATGAAGTGGAACAGTCGGAAGATTGGGTGACTGTCAGCGGTGTGCAAAAGCGACGCCAGCGATCCTGTAAAGTCTGCGCATTACTCAGGACCGACAAAAAAAAGAAGTCTTACGCTACGACTTTCTTCTGTGAGCGCTGCTCGCTGGACAACGCCAAATGCTGGCTTTGTAACAAGATCCGGCATACCTACAGGGGTGAAGCAAAGACCTGCTTTGCAATCTGGCATGCCGATTTTGACTGCGGTCAGGCGATCCCTGTCACCTAAAGAAAAGAGGTGTGCTGAGGCGTCCCGGGAAGAAAGCTGGACTGCGGAAGAAGACTCGCCGAGAATTACAGCTTCACAACGGGGAAGCAGACGACGAGGGGTCTGGAAATGATAATGACAAAAACCAGTGAGACCAGTTTGTGCACAAGAGAAGTGATGAAATGCCAGGTGTCAGATTTGATTTGTGGTAACTTCTGAGTTGTAATGCAGTTTTCGCAGATTTGATGCACGGGTTGCTGCGTCTTTTTCCTTCTAGGTGCCGGCTCTCGCGCCCTTTGTTTCATCCATCGGTGTCAGTTACGACATTGAGCTAGTGATGAACACAAGAAAGGAGTATACCTTACGACATTCCTCAGTAAACCTGTTCAGATTTAATATCGCTTCCCGCAGACGTCTATGCACATCATACAGAACCAAAGTAACTACGCACGTCGTAAGTTACGACATAACAGTACCGTGACTTATACGCTAGCTGTCATAAATTCCGGGAACCAAGGGGTTAAGTGCCATTCCGAGCGGATACCGGTGCTGATTGCAAATGTGATCACACGTCAGATTGTTCATGAGCTTCAAAAGCTGGACGTTGGTGTAAGCATAGTAAAACTTACTACTCCTATCAAGGTGGCGTTGGCCGATGGTAGACTTGTACAATGCTACGAGCAATGTGAAGCGGACGTGTCGCTGCTTACGGCTGCTGGTCCTGTGCGTCTACGGCACGTAGCCTGCGTGATTATTGATGGTGACACGGTCGAGCTGCTAATTGGCTATGTTACCCTTAAATCCCTGGGAAATTAACGTGGATCAGCTGCTGGAGCAACTAGCAAGCAAATCCGGACTTGATTCGGACGGAGATGACTTACCTGACGATGATATTGTTGGTCTGACGAATTCCGAGGAGATAGCGGGCTGTTTGGACACTCTCCTAGAAGCGGCGAAAGCTGCCGGATTTCCTCAGCACGCGATGGCTAAGTTGCATGAGGTGGTGATGGCTGGGTAGTTCAGTGGAGAACGAAGTTAGGGGCAGACCCACCAGCTAAGCTTGAACCATTGCAAGTGGTGCTAGTCGAGGATGCAGTGCCTTTCCGATCTAAACCCCGGCGATACCCTCCAGTAAAAACGAAGTCCTTGCTGAGTATGGCAAACAACGGGAGAAGTTCAAGCTTGTCTATCGCAACGACCAAAGTCGATGGGCGCGCGCAGCAATCTCAGTGCGCAAGAAGGGACCCGAGGAAGAATACCGCTGTACGAATGACTACCGTCCTACTAGCCGACGCACCATTCCGATAGCTGGTGCTATGCCAAATCTTTTTTTGGTGATTGCGAAGGTCAAAGGCGCATGCGTTTTTGCTACGTTCGATCTATTTAAGGGATTCTGGCAGCTCTTGTTGCATCCAGAGTGTCGAAAGTACTTCAGTTTTATCACTAGTGATATTGTGTATACTTTAACACGTGTTCCTCAGGGCGCAACCGATTCTCCAATTCATTTTCAGAATCAGATGCAGGCAGTCTTCCATGACATGCTCTACGAGAATATTTGGATTTAAGTCGATGATATTGTCGTATTCGTGAAAACAGTGGAGGAATTCAATGCGGTGCTACGTTAGCTCTTTTCGCGTCTTCGGGAGTATGGTCTCAAGCTTAATGTTAAAAAGAGCTGTCTGTTTGCCAAGGAAATCACATGGTGCGGCCGCCGCGTTGATAGCGATGGCGTTCGTCATGCCCTGAGCGGGTGGCTGCATTGTGCGCTCTGCCCCTGCCTGCGACCGCAGCAGCCTTGCAAAGGTTGCTGTGCGGAGCTTATTGGTTACGGGAGTCTATCATTGAGTATGCCAAGCATGCAGCTCCGCTGCAGTCGAAGTTGGATGCTGCGTTCGATGGTCGCAGCCGGAAGCAACGCTTCGCAGAAGGCCTTGCGCTGGCGTGGACCCCTGCTGAGGAGCCACAGTATCGTGATTTCTTGGATTGTGTGGCAACATCGACAAAGCTAGCATTTTCTTCGGAGACGGCGACTGAGTTTGTCACCACAGACGCTAGCGACCGTGGCTGGTCTCTAGTGATTTTGCAAGTCGCTGAGTGGGATGATTCAAAGAGTTTGACGGATCAAGCTCATAAGCTGGTTATTTGCAAAGGCGGTATATTTAAAGGGGCCCAGCCGCACTGGTATATCGCTGAGAAGGAAGATTTCCCCTATTGCGAAGGCGGCGAAAGACCTGGAGTACCTATTTACTTCGCTCCACTGGGTTCAAACTGTTTTGCGACCATGCCAATTTGATTCAGATTTTTTGCCCACATACGGAAATTCTTAAACACGTCCGTGGCAAGTTGCAGCGTTGGTCGCTGATACTTTCTGACTGTCGCTATGAGATTTAGCATGTCAAGGGCTCTGATAATGTTTGGGCGGACTTAGTTTCACGATGGCTATCTTCAGGGGATACCCAACCTGCCGCCGCGAAGGCTGTTCGTACTCGTTCTTCACCAAACGTGCCACGACTCGGTCCCAGGGGTGACGCTGTTTTTGTTTGATCAAGTGTCGCCGACGTCGGATTAGCCCTACAGTACTACCAACGAGCGGCTCTCGCGGCTGCAACTACCGACGACACCGGGCTCATTTTTGCGGAGGGCAAGATGTGGATCCCCACACAGGCCAAGCCCTTACGACTCGCGTGCTCATTGTCGCGCACTGTGGTTTTAATGCACACCGAAGTGCCGATGTCATGTTGCGCCAGCTACATACTAAACACTACATGAAGTCGATGGAAAAACACCTAAAAGATTATGTCGCGAAGTGCTTCCTCTGCAAGCATGTCAAGGGAAGTCAGCTGATTCAACGACCGTAGAATGAACCGCGAAATCCTGCAGCTCGTAACGAAGCGTTGCATTTTGATTTCTTGGCTATTCGTACGGAAGTACACGCTATTTACTTGTGTTGAAAGACGAATTAACCCACTTTTGCGAGTTGGTACCTTGTGATTCTCCTACGAGCACTGTGACTGTGGCGGACATATTGGATTGGGCCAAACGGTTCGGAATGCCAGCAATGTTGGAGTCAGACAACGCAGCACATTTCAAGAACATGCTGATGGATGAGCTTCGAAGCAGGATGAAAGCGTTGCATACATTCGTGCCAGTGTACATACCTTGTGTGAATGGCACGGTCGAGCGATTGAACCGCGACATCCTACAAGTGATGAGTGTGCTCTTGTTAGAGTACCACCAGAGCTGGGAGCATACGCCGCCGCTTGTTCAGGCTAACCTCAACCAGATTCCTGTGGAATCACTAAGCGGCAAGGCACCGCTGGAGCTGTTTACGGGCCTACATGTACCAACCCCGCTGGATACGGTGCTGCTACCCCGCAGTGCATACACCAACGATAAGCTATTGCACAAGAGTCTTAATGCATTCAAAGAAGAGCAGGAAGCTCTGCGAGAGAGCCTTCACTCAATGCACGGAGAAGTGATAGATCGCAAGGAGCGCACGCGGCGTTATCAGAGGATGGCGAAACAGGGCAACCTTGAGAGCTTTAATGTCGGCGACTACGTTTTATGGTCTCGCGTAGATGGACGCTTACGTGGAAACAAATTGATGGTGCGCTGGGTGGGACCGTATCGATTAATTGAGGCTCGCGAGTACTCTTTCATGATCGAGCATCTTATCACCGGCGATACGTTTGAGTACATGGCTCAAGACTCACGTTTTTCGATGACGCCGCCATGGACGTTACTGAGGAAATATTGGATCATGTCGGCAAGCAAGCAATTGTCCTGGGCGTTGAGCAGATGTGCGAGCATCGGTACAGTACTGTAACCAAACAATGAGAGCTTCTGGTTTCCTGGAGAGTGCTGCAAGCGATTGAGGACTCTTGGGAGCCATTTCCAAACATGGCTCGTGCTGTACCCGTCCTGGTCGATCAATATATTGAGCAGCACCAATCCTATGGCCTACGGGAGCCGCTTATCGTCGTCTAAAGCCAATGCAGACGGCGAAGCCTGTAAAAGCGCCACATATCCTGGGGAGGCAGTGTGGACTGTCCGTAGCTACCTTTCCGTCTCTTTCGCTATGCATATCGATGAAGGCAAAGCTCAACCTGATGCACAAGCTTCTAGAAGACAGGCTTTAGAAGCGGTAAGAATTCTTGAGCTTCTACAAGACAAGTTCTAAAAGCTGTAGGAATCCGTGGCGAGCTGCCACGAGGACAAACTAGCACAGTTGAAGCTCTGCTAATACAACATAATTCATTTTGCTTTTCTTTAGTCAACTGGACCACCATCTGCACTATATTCACAATAGAACGTGTGGTGGAGAGGTATCATCGACGATCACCAATCGAAAACATTTTCAATGCAGCTATCGGTAGGTCATATGTGACACTATTACGCTGCCAATGAATAGAAGACACTAAGCGCAACTGGAGATAGAGCTTTGCACCTTTCACTTGTGCTTTGATTTGACTACTATGGGTTTCGTCCCATTTTTCGCGATTCCAAACATAAAGACCATAAATTATGGCCACCCTATGGCCATATCATTGGTTTTTACGTACCCCTGTGGTAAGGTACCATACACGCACCGCCAATAACTCTCGTATTATCGCGAATTTACCTCGGTATGCTGGACTGCAGTAGTAGTATACAGTAATGCGTCAATTTGAAGCGTATGGAAGCCAAATATCCTTGTAAGCGCTATGTAAAACAAATTGACAAGTACATACACTTGGATATACTGTAAAGGGCGGCACTAAGAAAAGAATATTTTTTCAAAGTTTGTACAGATTAAATTGAAAAGTACCATTGTCTGGCACTTTCAGTAGTTAAGCTCCTTACTGACACTGTACATGTAACACCAATGGTGAAATACGCGCCCTACACCCCGTAGTAAGCTCCAGAGCTCCTCTGTGAAACGTGGCTTTGCTTTTTTTATATTGTCAAAACTTTGGGATCGTTTTACAAGCCTGAATCGTCGTGACCCACGAGCCTCAATACCGGAGCTTTCCCACTACAATGACTGATATAATTTCGGCAGATTGCTCTTATCAATAGTGACGTTACAAGTGGTACGTTTGAACAAATACTGCCTAAATTTCGCTGCAGATGGGTGTGTCAGAGTAATTAAAATATGTGGTTATTTCTAGTAAGTTATTCATGCAATGAGCTCCTGCTGTGTTGGCTATACCCAATAGACGTTATTGGGATCGACTGATACGGGAACCAGTTTTCAAATTAAAACAAAAACTGTAGTGTTCGAAGCTTCGCCCAACCCCTAGAGAGCGACTTACCAAATATCCTGTATATCTCACGATACCATTAGCTTTTGCATACACATTAGCCTGTGTAACGTGTCCTCGACAACACAACGCTTAAAAACAACTAGGAAGAATTGCAAAAAGACAAAGCGCCATCAGTACACAATTGTTTAAGGCCGCCAGATGGCTATCTTGAAGCAAACATGTATAATTGAGCGTGAGCGCTACCTACAAATGTAGTTAGGAAGCTCCCACAACAATACGTGAGCTAGGATCGCAAATGATCGTTCGGGCGGACCTGAAGGCCCCAGTTCTGCCCCTGCACCGGGACAGACTGGACCTTGTTAACTACTAATATAGACCAACCAGTAAAAATAAGAACACGCTACTAGCACAAACAAAACTAATAGGTTTCATGAATCGACGTCGTCCCAACAATGGAATGGTACCAGGCACGGGTAAGCCTTTTACGAGAGCACCGGGTGTTCAACACTCGGTCAGAAGAATAAAAGGGATGCAATCGGCAACAATAAGCCGTCACGTAAACCTTCCCAAAGTAATCGGTCAATACACACACAGTCGCTTGGCCTTGCCGGATATACCCTCGCTACAGAGATTCGAGCTCACCGACAGGCTCAAACAAGCTTGGCCACACGCTCACCTTGAAGCCGGACGTCACTATTTGTGCTTGAGTGAAAAATGTGTTCTGTATTTATGTTAGCCCTTTCGGGCCTATTACCAATAAGAAGTTATAAATATGTATACGCATATAAAGTGAGTTATGATATGTTATGGATCTTCTTGCACGCCATGCGTCGTCTGTAACGTCGCATACGCTCTTTCCCAGACGGTGACGTGCATCCAAAGAGTCGCGTAGTCTTGTGCGTACTCATTCCAACTGCCACCGAGAGCTCGTACCGTAGATGGTCAGTTCTAGGCCGGTGAATGCGAATCCGGTCAGCCTGGATTGAGTGACCGCTGGACCGTATCCAGTATCCACTGAGTGGTGGCACCGTCGAGTCTCTTGCACTTTGAAGTCACCGTACATCAGGTGACCGAGTGTTCGTCGTTTGAGCATCTTGACGGCGCCGCATCTTTGTTGATGGACGATTATTCGCAACTCTGGAGAATTCACTATACCACATTAGAGTCGATGCAGAAGCCAGATTTCTGGCTCAGGTGGTGACACAACCCCAATGGGAAGCGAAGTTATTTTGTTTCTTACATGATGTCGCTATACGTCTGGGTCGTCCGAATCACCCGATTCCTCACGCGACAACTCTTCCGAGGCGCTGCAGCCATCCCCGTTGGTACCGGGTTCCTGAACACTACGCAAGCCTTTGTCTACTGTACTATGATTTTACTCTCTCATCCATCTTCTCCCAGGTAGTCGTTGCTAGCACCGGCGATAGACTCTTGTAGATTCTGAGTCATGAAAAGCAAAAATCCTCCAAGTGGGCTCGGTGCTGCTTCCAACGCAGCCTTGGTAGGAACACCACGAAAACCTAAAGAGAACACGAGATATGTTAGAAACCGGTTTCAGTATCGTGAAGCCTTCCATATCTTTATGGTGTAAATACACGATTCGCCAATCTCACCTTATGGTGTAAATACACGATTCGCCAATCTCACCTTATGGTGTAAATACACGATTCGCCAATCTCACCTTATGGTGTAAATACACGATTCGCCAATCTCACCTTCAACAAGTTCACCGTTACGCTCTCCGCCTTCGACAAACACATCGATATCGCACAAATCTGATTCACCATCGCTGACGTTGCTACCGCGATTCTCGTCATTACCAGCACAGTCATTCGAAGCGAACTCCACGCATAGGTTGCGCCGCGTCAAGGGCACCTTCATATAAACATTGGTCTGAGTGTAGCAGATTAAAGACAAAGATATCGCAGCATAATTATACCTGACATTTTGTTGTCGTGTGTGTGCAAAGTGTCAGTTTGACCTGGCAATTTCTCGTCTTCAGCCACGGCAGGAGGACCGCTGGCGCGTATGGTGTCTTCAGCGCCATCCATAACATGTGGAGACGTAGGAATTAGAAGCTCGCGGACGCACAGGGCTCATTTGCGCAACTCACGTTGGCTCAGATCCTCTTGGTGCTGGATTCGTCAACGTACGCGGCTCACCAATTTCAGGGTGGCCTGCTCCGGACACGATAAGGTTAACATTTATTTACGTATAATACAGGTCTCGCAAATTATTACCTTGCAGCATCTGATCAACGGGTTTTGACTCCGTCCCGAGGTCAACAGGGCTTAGGTTGCTGAAAGCACTGTCGTACTCGTGTCTCTCATCTTCTTTCTGTCGCACGACCTCTCCTCTCGAATCTAAAAAATCATGATTAACTTGTGTTTTCAAAAGTGAACAATACTATTGACATACGGGGGTCGGTAAAGTCCAGATACACCATCAGATCTTCTACTCCAGCGAAGTAATCAATCTCGCTTGGTCTTCCCGGGCTTAAAGTAGGTGTGATCGTCTGACAGACCGGTGGGTGGCTTCGACTGCCATCTATCCCGACGCCATTTGCGTTCCCTCGCGCGAAATCGGGACATCTGAGCGAAGCGGGGGAGATTCTAAAATGAGCTTCAAATATCTGTCATTATAAATATTTATTATACATGTATGAGTGGCGCTCGAAGCTACCTCCAATCATGAATACTGATTTGATGTAATGTACTTGAGAACCATTAGAATTCATTATGGTCCGTCTTCTCGTCTGATCTGGGAGGGATAGGGGCCTCGCACCATTAAACCTACCCCTCTAACTTGATTTGACTCTATGACTGCATACAAATTGTAAGTGTAAAAATGCTTAATGTGCTCCGTACATGTTAAGCCTTTGTCTTAAACGTGCCTAATACAGCGTCTCGCTTTGAGGTGGGGGTGGGGGGTGAGGGTAATTACATCTTCTCTTCCCAAGGGTGCTTCATGCATATTTGGCGCCTATGATACGATAAACAAAATGCTCGCATTTTCCAACATTTACGAGTTTTTAGTGAAATGCTTATAAATACTGACCACAAGAGCAGGTGTAACGGGGTACAATCCAGTGTGCCCCCTGTTACATAAAGAGTGACACTTCACTCTTGTGGACACCTGGTACACGGTACCAGGTGCTCTCGGAGCCAGTCAATGCATGACTACTAAGCTCCACTATAGGTAACCTCTAGTTTGTATGAGACCCAAGCTTATCTTACTTATAAATACGTCAGTCTTAAATCTACTCTTCTAAGTAGCAAACCGTTCCCTTTGAGACCAGGAACACATGGACTAACGTTCACTCGGGTAGTTAATACTCTTAAGCACTTCCTCTGTGCAAGGTGCTGTGTGACCCCGTCACAGCAGGTGTAATGATACCTAAAAAGATGTGTAGACGTTTGCCACGCAAACAGAAAATAACATACAAATATTCATGACCAATAGCGAGAACTTCGAAGTAAGGAATTACGAGCTCGCAATGCCAAAACCGTTGGTGGTAGTGCTGCTATCGACACTATCATCGTGGCCGAGCATGTATCAATGGCTTAGGGTGTTGTGATACCGACAAAAGATTTAGGTTTGTAGATATAACGCGTCATATACTATCTGCAATCCTGTTGCTACTGTGCTTTAGATAATCGTCTTTCTTACCTAACATAGTTGAAGCACTATAGGGCAACTTTCCTGATAAATTTAACGGGCGAACGGTAATAGTAACAGGCCGGAAGTAAGCTATAATATCTGTAACAGATATCTTGTTCCAGACAACCATCCCGTAGTAATCTCTAGTTTTAAAAGACCCGTCGACAGGAATATAGAACCATTTAGCAGTGCTCAAATGTTCCTCTCTCCGTTCGGACATACCATTCCATCTCCTAAATGAAACCCTTCAATGGTAGCAGTAATGAGCAAAACCAGGACGCAAAATATATAAATAGCGGAAATTGGACTGCTAATGGCACTATTATTCCACATTGGATCGCAAGTTAAAATTAGGCATGTCAATAGTTGCACAATCTACCATTTGATTTATTCTGAACCAAAAATGAACCAGAAGTGGTCGTAATTTGCATCTTTTCCAACGAATTGTTACAAAATTAGCAAAAACTACTATTGTGAGGTGCTTCATTTGTAGAAAACAATCACGACCACTTGGTACTTGCGCCACTATCGACTTATCCCTGACGTGTGCAAGTAAGGGAGGAAAACAGATACCTATAGCCACTTGTTGCAGACCGCGCTACGAATGACGTTTCCGCAACATGAAATATCTGGCTCTTTCCGGTTCGTATCGAAACACCAGCGAAGCTTTCCGTAACGACTGCAAACGCCGCTGTAGCTTCCAAGGCAAATCTGGGACCTAGTCAACCTGCGGCTTAATACCCGGGTGTCAAGCACTCGGTCTTGAGCACAGGCACGCGGCCTTGAGCATAGGCCCAAGCATGATTGACATCCGCTTCAACTTATTGCTTTAATGCCCAGGATGATTGTATACAGCTTTTCTAGCTAGCGGACCCTCCCAATCACCGGTCAGGCATCAACCCGGCGTTTGCTACAAGTAATCATGCCTTGAAAAAGCGATTTTTACGAACTTTTTCGCGCCTCTTCATCGTAAAAGCCACCGATTTTGAGTCGCCTTCGATTACCTGTAGCTTGCTCACTTATCACGGAAAACCTTGCCATTGTTCTGAATACAACACTTCTTCGTCGATGGATCTTGTCACGTCGTTTCCGTGGCTCGGCTGGTCCTGCGTCGCTCGATACTAATAAAAAGTAAAAATATTTATGAGCGTTGTTTCGTGTCCACCCCTCTGTGCACGTTTGTTTTTAACATCACCGCTTACGGCATCTGCAATAAGCTCGTTTCTGATATATCTGAACTAGTCGAAAAAAAACTGATTTATTTTTAAAAAAAAGTCGAAAACGTGTTCGCGTACGCGCTGAGATGCAACGTTTGTTCAAACACCTAAAATTCACCCTTTGTAGACCTACTCGTCTCGTAAATACGAGAGAAGGAAGATGAAACGATTCGACGGAAATTAATCCCAACATTTTGACTCGCCACTTGATCATTCTAAATCCTGTAAATGTGCTTTGCTATTTATCTCTCTGGGTAACTACCGCCAGACACACGGCAAGCACGTGTCTAAGGCAGGCTCTTGTCGAAGTGACAGGAATGGCGCAATCGGATTGGTGTTGTGGTTGCTCATCGCTGTCTACTCGTTTGGATACCTCCTGCTATCACATTGTGTGCGCATGCCTAATGCATGCAGCAGCTGAACCGTTTAACAGTGACACGGGCCGTCGCAAATACAAAGTCGCCAATCTGACTTAATTTTGCTTGGAGGAGCGTGACGATCGAGGCGACATCCAGGCGGTGGTGGTGGCGCGGCTCAAATGGAATCCAAGCGACTCATGCACAACATCAGAAGTCTACACCGCTGCATCGAACATATCCTAGGCTTGGCGAAGATGTCCGTTTCGGCCACTCGAATCGAAATGGGAAGGGACAAAGTACGATCAAGGCGAATAAATGCTCTCACCCATCAAGTCGCTCCCAACGCGCAAAACCGCGGTGTTGGAGTGTGCATGATAGAACGACTACTGGTAAAGAAAATGATAGCAGATGGAGTTGAAACGCTACACACGAGGCGGCAAAACCCGCATCGGACGAACAGATCTTGTTTTAATAAAACCGACCAATCATTTATTTTGAATGTACATTGCCAAAGTTACCTTTAATTTACCGTATGCACAATCGCAGGATTTTGAGTGACGGGTAATATGGTAACCCGGGCCACCGCCAAACGGTTCAATTGAAGCCACAGAAATAGTGTGACCTCATTGGCAGATCGTTTGGTATCCAGAATTGTGATTGATCGACAGCTTCAGCTGGGACGATTGCTGCACGAGGTCAATTGTGCCATGTGGCGTGTGCACTGTATACAAGTGTGTCCGCCTCAGGCAGGCCGTTTATGGTCTATATGCATATACATATATGTGCGTGTTCGTCTCACACAGATGTCTCCGACTCCCGTATGTAATCCTAATACGTGAACCTGGCGACGATAGAAGGCCACTGGGGCTACCTATAGAGAAAATATAAATATCACATGTGTATCCGTGGAAATAACCACATTGGTGTGAATAGCACATGTACAAAATCAGGAGATTCAACGGAGGTACAACCCGGCTTTAGACCATGTGGGCCCCTCCTATTTGTGGCACACATCCGTTTTGTCGCAACACAAAATTCTTCTCCCTCAGACGCCACCACGTGCAGTACGCGACGGCGGTGGATCGCACGGTATTCCTAAGGCCCCATGGAGTCCTGGCGCATTAGACCGCCTGCAGCTGGGCAGCGATCACAGCTCGGTGCTCTGCAAGCCTGTTCAAGCCAAACGGTCAAGTTGATGAGATATCGTACCCGAAAGGGCAGCCGGCAGGCTGCTGGGTTGGTGTGCGAATAAGGGCTGTTTAAGCATAGTAGTTATGCGTAGTGTGACGCGTAACGCGTGACGCGGCTGGTATCTCGACGCTTATCATCATCAACGCTGCCAATTGGAGAGACGCCAGTCGCTGGGCAGAGCGACCGCCAGACGTCTCTCTCGCGCATGAAGTGTACGTGTTATCGCTAACTTTGCTACTGAGTACCACTAATGCTTTATCTTTATCTGTATTTAGACATATGCATTGTTCATCTGGCATCAATCAGGCTCCGGGACTACGGTGATGCAGTAGTTCTGCCGACGTTCGGCCACATCGGCGGCTGACGATCGGCTCGGTTGCTGCAGCGTAACCGCTCGCGTTACTCCCGCTGGAGGGCGTGACCGGCACGGGGAGGACGGCCTGCTGTAGTAGGAGCGGTGCCCACTGTAGCTCGCTTGCGCTTGTGCGCACGACGGTTGACGAGCACCTCCTCGCCGTTGCAGTTAGCGCGGTCACGCTCCTGCATCGCGAAGAGGCGATGCACGCAGTTACCATACTTGAAGTGGTAGGAGCAAGGGCATGTCTGGGTTAACAAATTGACTGGCCACCCTGTCTTGGGCTGGTCTTCAGCTTCCTTCCGTGAAGTGTTGACACCAACCTGAGCAGAGATTTGAAGCGCTTCTTGCAAGGAGTTCGTGGCAGGGTTGTAGGCTCTCTCTGGTGCCGTGTACAAGACGTGAAGAATATCTGTGCTAGAATTCACCATGAGGAAGTCGAGGCTCATCCGTGGTGCTACGTACTCTCGTAGAAGCTGTTGGCTCCGAAGGGCCTTCACACGAGCAAGCAGCTCTTTTGATGCGACTGGTGTGAGCGCGAACGGACGGCGATCAATTGCGCGCTGGCGGCAGCACGCAGCGAGTTGCTGTAACAGCTCGCCCATTTTCAGGAGACGATGTGCGGTGTAATCGCGTTTCAAGGCCCGGTTGAATTGCTCAACCGGGTTGTTGGTGGTGGCAAAGGCGGTAGGCGTACTGTAGCATTGCCAGTGCCGAAATCGATCATTTAACCAGACTCGTTGGAAATACCGGTGGAATGCCTCCAGCATTGGAAGTTTGAGCCAGCGAGCTTCTGTAGCTTTGGACACAGTGGCAAAGTCGTCAGCGCTTCTGCTGTAGTGCAGATCATAGATGTCGCGAAGGACCGAGTCGCGTACCCCGTACGGCAGACCCTTAAGCCGATCGATCACCTTGGCAAGTACGTGGTAAAAGCACATGAGATGGACATGCTTGCTATCACTTCCAAAAACTGCAGCCGCGGCGTTGTACTGGGCCGCGTCAGCGTCTCCCATTAAGTAGGAAATGTGCAGCGGCTCCCCCAATTTTTTGCTGTAGATCCAGCGCAGGGCAGCAAAGGCCTTTGCATAGTGCCCTTCTTGCTGCTGGGAGGTGACAAACAATGCCAACAGGTGAAACGTTCTTGCGGCGTCGGTAATACCGATAACCAAGACTGGATATCCAACCTGGTTGGTCTTGTAGGTAGCGTCCACGTGGAAAATAAAGGTCGCGGGGTCTTGGGAAGCTTGGCGAAGCAGCGCCTTCGTTGAAAAGCCCACAAGGAATGGATTTTCATCGGACCCATTGCCGACAACGAGCTTGCCTTCACTATCCAAGTCCCAGCTAAACGTAAATGGCTCGTGTTCTTCTTCCGAACCATCGAACGCTAGCTTCTGCATAGCCGCCACGATAGTTGCAGCTGTGTCACTACCCCCGAGCTTGGTGCGGCGATAGTAGCACACGACATTCTGCACCTTTTGTAGAGCTGGAAGCTCGCTTGGTCGTAAACCGAACTGCAATAGCATCGCCGTGCGTATACGAGCCGGCTTCATACCAGCCCGAGTCATTTGCTTTGAAAAATCCTTTTGAGCTGTAGTGAGGGTGCGACTGTGTGGCGGTATCGCTCTAGTCACATGCTCGCCACTCTCAAATAGTGACACGACCTTGCGGTCGAGACAGACTAGCATTTTTGCCCTCCACGGACACGTGGCATAGGGGGCGGCTTGTTTGCACTGAGTGCAGCGGCACTTAAGAATCTTGTAGCGCATCAAGTGCGGTGTCGGAACGGCACATAACGTGCAAAAGATTGCTTGACTGTTGGCGATCTTGAAGGCCTTCAGACACTGGATAATAATGAGTGCGTCGCTCTCTTTAAGCTCGGTGCACATGGGGCGCCAGACAATTGCTTCAGGCATCTTGGGGAGAAGGTAGTGAAATAGTAGACTCGTACTGGCGGGGAGGAACTTTGAAGAATGACGAGTGGATCGACTTTTAAGCTATTTGATAGAGTGAACAAGCCGAAATAGTAATTTTTGATTGGACAAATCTGACTTCCCGCTAGCTTGCGATTGGCTATTGTGCATTTCTAAGCTCTGTGAGTGACTATACTTTGTTCCTAATGATTGGATGCACACGCATCACGGTACTGATGCGCAAATCATGGTTTAGTTGTGTGCCTCACATGATATTGTGAAATTCACAGGTGCATTGTGTTTTTGATGTGCTGTCCTACCTATAGGAGGCAGAATTAGGTCATAAGCCCTCAAGCCTTTCCATTTATCACTCACTCGACTACAAGTCTCGTGCGAATCGCCCTTTACTCTCAATTGGTCATGAACTATACGCCCGACGAATCAAGCTCGCGCGTAAGGGTTGCTCTCGCAGATCATCAAGCTGGAGCTCGACGAACTGTGTGACCACTCCACGGTTGAATAGAAGACAAACGATTTGAAGGGTTTTGGCGTAATCGCTGGAGACGTAAGTCTCACATACCAGGTCTACATCCGTGGAGCACGGACCGCCGCTGGGACATGGACATAGATCAAAGAGCACTTCGATCGAAAGGCGATTAAGAATCGGCTCCTCGTCCCCAAGAAGCTTTACTGCTTTAAGCTATCGCCATCGGCTCAATTGAGGAAGTTTAATTCGCTGAGGAAGCACTTCGAATCAAGCGTCACTTCAATGCCGAGTGGTTTACTTCAAGAAGCTAGGAAGCAGGGTATTTGAGTCCCGGAAGAAAAGGCTGTCAAGAGGCGTTGTCAAGTGGCGCAATATCGAGCACTTGCGATGGCAACATTTTCAGCCCAGGCACCATCTAGCATTTGGCTGACATCCGGCACAAGTTTGCTCCATTGGCGACGAGGTGCTGCAAGTCCGTAGCACGATTGTGGATGACACGATGATCAACTCAGCCGTCTTCAGGTTGAAGCTGATGGGTGGAACGTTGCTTACACTGCAGGCCTTTCTGAACATTCCTCAAATTGAAGAAAGCCTCATCGCGGTGTCCAAGCCGACCTAGCTGAACGTCGTCGCGCCGTTCAGCAAGGACACGTGTATCTTGAGCTATGGCGACAAAACGGACTTGGCGGCTAAGCGCTAAAGAAACGTCTGCAAGCTAAACCTAGTGAGGGATGAGGTGGGTCATGTTGTGTCGGCCGTGGACTGTAGTGCATGCATTCTTGAGCCACATCCCATTAAATCGCCTCGAACAGCTACTGACCATGGCAGTTGGAGCGCCTCGCGTGAAGGATGCAGCCCCGAGGAAAAGCATTTGTGCAGGCCGTTGCATAGGGAAGATGCGGGCCGACGAGTTTCTTCCTCGTCCGGACAATTTTGGCAAGGGTTCAGATGTACTGAATTTGGTGCGCCCATACGTAAAATGCCCGACGCAGACCAAGACGCTTGGCGGTTGTGCGTACATGGTGACGCTCGTCGTCGATTGCTTACGCCACACCGGTTTATATTTTATGGAAGTAAACTCGGATGTGCTGTCGACGTTCAAAATCTACAAGACGGCAATGGAGAGCGCAACGGACAAAAATATCCAATGAGCTGCGTTCATACAAATTCAGTGAGGACACGGATCTATGACGCAGCGTTTAACTCAACCGCAGCCGCGTAAAGCATGAGACGGGCGATGTTTTATACGCGTCAGCATAACGAATTGACAAAAACCGGAGCCACATGAATGGCTCGCTGCATTCTCTATTACAGAAGCATCGAGAAAAAGCGGTGAGCTGACGCCGTTAACACAGTCCCATGGATCCTCAATCGGATTCCCGATTTGGTCACTGTCAAGACTCCACACGAGATTGTTTACCATACTAAGATACAGCTCAAAAACATGAGCGCGTTTGGGGCACATAGTTTTGCGCACAGCCCACACGATACATGCTTATTATCCCGGCCAAAAAGGCTTGGACAAAAATGGTAATATATTTTATCTTAAATTAGAGGAATGTAACTCCGCAACCGTAGAGCCGATTTCGTTGTGTGTCCCCTTAATAGATAGCTTGGTGTCTATTTATTCTCGTAAGAACTTCACAGCATCTAATAATGTTCACTACTTTTCAAATGGTCGCCGGTAAGAAATTGACTGCTGCTGAGAAGTACTTGGTTGTGAAGACCTACGAGTTCCTCCGCCAAAAGAAGGCCTCTGCACCGCATCTATGGAAAGGAGGAGTTCGTTATCATGTCAAAGAGTGTTTAGGCTTTGCTACGGGCACCATTTCAGCTATATGGGCGCACTGGGAGCAGCACCACGACAAGAATTTCACCTCGGTAGGCTGTACTTCATATCATTTCAGTTATTATTGATATTTATCATTTCAGTGGTCGACAAATTAATTATGACAGATGGAAGGTCCAAAACCATCTGGGAGGCCTCCAGAAATACGAGACAAAATATCTGCAGCAAGGTGATGAATGCGAAATTGCATCGGAACCAGAGGGCAGCAACGAGGACACGGAAGAGGATGACGCCGTCGATGACAATGAAGCTGTAGCCGATTAGGAATATGAACGGGTGACCCGTTGTATGTTCTTTACACTCTAGATATTCTTTTGACGGGTTCTTTTTAACAAGTTTATAATTTTCTAACAATCGTCAAATTGCGGTAATATTTGGAATTTATCCATCCGGTTCTGAAAATCCCCACCTGTTATCCCGGATCTGCCAATGAATATGCATGCATGTTAGTACGTGCCAAGCCCACAATTGCAAACAATTCTGCAAGATATAGAGCCTTTTTTAAACGGCCGATTGGGAGATCAATGGTTGCAGATACGCAAAAATAGACCTCAAAATCGGAATCTACGCCCGATTTTACCCCTTATATCTAACTATCGTTATGGGTTTTGTGAAGGGAAGGGTTACCTTTTTTGGACCAAAGTTTGTCCAAGGTTTGGTGGCCGGGATAATATGGCTTCTCGAAGAAGGAGTAGAATTTGGGGCTAACAACGACCAACCCGAAGGTCAGCAAAACGGCCGACCCGGCGACCTCTCACCGGACATACCGCCGTCACGGTGCCCGATGTGCCAAGCAATGCATTAACGAAAGGATTGTGCCAAGGTCACCTCCGCTGCGAAAGTCGCGCCCCAACAAAAGCTTCGCGATACCAACCAGGATCACAATCTCACGTGAAGAAACACAATGCACTGCTACCCACTACTCCGCACACGGTAGCGCTCGGCGGCGTCCTGGACCTTCCGTCCTAATCGGACACTGGATCTGAGCTCACAGTACTCCGCCGATTGCACTGAACCAAGCTGCTGCCGCTGACTCGACGGTGAGGGCGACCCTGCTGGACACACCGGTGTGGATCCAAACGTTTTGGAGCTCACCCGGCTGCAACCACCTTGAAGACTATGCTACAATGCTTGGTCCACACCGCTGTTGCGACAGTACAGGCGGCCGAGACCATGACGTGCCTTATGTGGATACCAACAGCGACGACGGCCGATTTATCATCGGCCGTGACCTGCTTGGGTCATGGGTATCGATGTGGACAGGCGATTCAAGCTTCTTGCCGCCCACCAATACGACGAGACCATTCAGGGCCTACACGAGTTAGAGATCGTTAAATCACCAGAAGACGTACGTAACAGCACCACTGACGATGAAGTCCATGTTTCTGTGGAGACTCTTATTCAGCGAGCCCTGTAGAACGAATTTCAGCCCAACAAGGATGTCTGCCTGGCATCGTTTGTTTGCGGCGCTCCGCCTGATCGTGTCCCGCCGCTCGTAGTGCGGTTAGAGAAAGGGCCAAGCCTGTCGAATTCAGCAATTATCCTCCGGATGTTTCGCCAGTTTTTCCGTGGTTTAAAGATCAACCTGTAGAGCTAGGACTCATCTACCAAATCCCTATGAATCGATGGGTTAGCTCAGTATTCCCCATCAAAGCGTTTTAAAATGACGGAGCTACGCTTAATGGGCGTCTGCTATAAATTGAAATAGGTGGCCGACGTATGGCGGTAGTCGGTAGTGAAAATTTCATTTGCAAAAAAACTAAGCATATTTAGACTTTCTTATAGGTTTCTAGCAGCTACTACTCGCTGTACTATGTTTTCTACATGACCGGTCAAGGTTTTCACTCCACGTTGTGTTCTGCAGACCCGCAGACCCGCAGCGACGCCGTCGTAGATACAAAATAGCCGAATTATTCTCACTCTTTTAGACTACTTCGGCGAATGCTCAGCGTGACCACGCCCTGGCTTTACCGGAAGTATAATGGTACAGCGAGATCGTCGGCGCCAACGGCGAGCGCCATGATTTGGCCAGAACCGACTCGCACTAGACGATACCGTACCCAACTTCGGCAGGGGAACTCTACCAGTTCATATGTGCAGTAAACGGGGTGCATGAGAGCATCGTTGACTACCCCCGTCGTAAGTGGATACCACTACAAACGACTACGCCGGACCAGCCCATGTCAGCGATGGAGGCGACAGCGTCGACATATTCACTGCCATGCTCTCATAATGACGACAGCTTCGTTTATACGCCTTTGCGGACGCTACGACGATCTGGTCGAAGTTAAACGCTTCATTTGGAGTCGAGCCCGACACGGATGGCATGTTCATGCTCCACAACCGGATTTAGATACCGGCTGATGCCAGCGACCAGATCCAATGACGTTTTGTCGTCGCACAATGTGGGGCCCGTGGTCACCGCGGTGGTGCTACCAGAGAGACACACATGCGGCAATGGTTCGCTATCGTACTCTTTTGCGAGCTGACTAACGTTTCTTCGCCCATCCCGGGTATACCTACGTTCGAAGGGGGGGGGGGCATTATCTCCAGACCGTAGGGTGAGATCAACGATTACTCTGAATGCAACAACGCTCTCCATTTTAGCTCCCTCTACGTGGGCGGGGGTTTCGGAAACACAAAGTACGGCCTTGTGCTGAAGGTCCACGTGTCTCCTTGTTGTAAATTTGTCGTGGCAAACACAGCCGACAGTACATAGTCGTAGAAGATCCGATAGCGTGGCATTCTCGGTTCGGCGTGCCTCCTAACTGGATTTCCGACCAAGGATCACACTTTAAAACAAACTGGTGGGTGAATTATCACGATGATGGCGTGAGAAGCAGCTGCATACTCCCGCTTACTGCCCGGGATCAACGGCACCATCAAGCGTGAACTTGGACGAAGTCGATGTAATCTGGACGATGACACTAAAGTACAAGATTAACCACCACAATTGCGTGTACCTGTTACCGATGGTTAAAGCCAGTATCAATTTCACTGCGGTGTCTTGACTCGGAAATGGCGCGAGTGGAGTTGTTTACAGGTCTACCGTGCTTGTCGCCTCTCCGTGAGTTCTACTGGTCCGACGTTGGAGCTCCACCAGATACCCTCCAGCGGCAACATCGACAAGTTCTTTCACACCCACGCTGCAGCCTTCGGGGCACGCACAAGATGGTGCAAGGCAAGCTACAAAAACGATTGCTGAAACAAATCAAGAAGCAGGGGCGTGGTGCGAACGTAGTTAGTTTTACCGAAGGAGACTACATTCCACGATCCAGTGTCAACGCCAAGGACAAATACAAGTCACGCGTCACCGGATTGGGGCCGTATCTTGCGGTGCGTGCTCATCCCTACTTTCACGTGAAGCACCTCGTCATGGACGCTGAGCTGGGCGAAGACGCCTTGGTGGCGAAGCGCTGTGCATGAAGCACTGGAAGAGGCTCTGCCACCTAAGATGCGTCTCTCCTTTATACCCAGTAGAGCGCCCCGCACATACTGTTGTCGCCTTGTTTGGAAACGATGACGTCGGTCTCGATGGAGGCATTCGCCAATACCAGCTAGGCTTGCGACAGAGGAAACACTTTAGCAGGGGCTGGTTCCTCGTCGGAACGCGACGATGACGACGAATACGACCGATGAAGACGATCGAAGTGGCGGATGATATCAATCTTCATCGGTTCCAGCTCCGGTCAGCCGACCAAAGTCAAATGCGTTTGATGCCGTGACACTATAGGCCTCGCAGTGGGCCACGAGCAAAGCTTCTTCCAGCGTTGAATGAGTCTTTCGTGTCAAGATAGAAGCGTTGGTATCCGGCGTTCATGCCGGACACGAAGACATGGATCGAGGACTCACCGGAGACGTCGGGATTCATGAGATGAAATGCGTGCCTACCGAATGTACTCGAGCATGAGCATGATGCCTTGCTTCAGAGACAAGAAAACAGAGCATTTGGTTTCTCTCATCTTGGGGCGGCTGGAACGCGAGTCGAAAATCGGCATTTATCGCGGCCATCGTTGGAAAGCAGGAGGGGTTGAAGACCAGTTTGACGAGGGTCCACTCCTTCGCTTTGCATGTCAGCTGGGCCAAAAGGGTTCTTGCGAGCTCGGTGAAAAGCTGGCAAACTTCCACCACGATGTTTATATCGCAGAACCACCGGTTCAGGCATGAGGTGGCTGTCGTCTTCACCACTGTAGGAGGAGACATCGAGTTTGACGATATCAGTCTTGTTCTTGGAAGACGTGGGAGTCGCCACTCACAGACGAAGGTAAGCGAGCTCACGCGCCATAAAAATCTGGGCGGCCAGGCGTGTTTGAACTTCGGTACCAGCTGTGAGCAGCGTTTGGATGGCAGACTCGACGGAAGCAGCAGTGAGGCGGCGCAACGCCTCCTATTCGATCGAAGAGAAGCTGGCTTCCTTCAGCGACGTGCTGGACATCTTGGACGCGTCTTTTGTCGACGTGTCATTCATAGTGGGCGATGGACGGATTAAAACCTAATACCTGGTGTAACGGGACGAAGCCAACTTGCTACGTCGCATATACTGTTGATGCAAACAAGCAAATATAACTCTGGTATTGATAGCTAACGACGTGGCCGTGAGCCTAAAGCTGATTGGCCATCGCGTTGGGCGCGGTGGCAACGAGTGACGATGGCCCGTCGTAGAAATTTTTACCATGCAGGAATACTTTAAAACGTGGGTTTATCAGCCAAGTAACTAGCGCCTCCCGCCGTTGTCTTCCCTCGGGGTAAACGGTCGACGTAGGCACTTCCAGTGGCATGTTGAATGTACTCGATCAGACCTCGAATACCGTCTACGAGGCCCCATATAGCTACAGCCACCGCTCTTATTGCAGGAGCGACTGCATAGACCAAATCAATATTAGCTCCAATGCTTTATTATTATGAAGTTGCGATCTCAGGTACCGTTGGGATTCCAGCTCTGGCCTTATCAAAACAATTGTTATTTTACACGAAACGAGAAACTCTGTAATTGATTATTGGGCACCCCCCATCCCTATGTAAAGGGACCTCTAATGCAGTCTCTTGCCGACTTTCAATTAATTATTAGCTGCTCTTTGCCTTCTCCTAATCAAGTGTCTGTTATTATCCTTTATAGAGAATGCAGCGATAAAGACTGACACTTTCATGTTTCGGCGCTAACACTTGCTAAGACTTGGCATTTTGTAGCTGCACTCGATAATCCACCAAAGTGCACTCGAAATCATTACACTACTGACCGTACTCTTTTAATTCCATCATTTTAAGGTTTGTGTGCTAACATCAAGATTCGTCGGTCGATTTGCAATAGCTGATCGATACGAAACGAAATTATAAAAAAAGGCTGATGATTTCTTGCATCTTTTATAATTCTCGTTTTGTCTCCTAGAGCGACATCGCGATTGATGGCAACTCCTCTTGCCTTAACTCAATCGACACCGAGGCTTGTCGCTCGTCCGCCATCATCTACGCTGGCTAGGTAGACTTTTTGGGGAAGGGCATTGGTGGGTATCGTCCCTGTCGAATTTGGCGGCTTTGTTTAGATATGTCATGTCCAATTTGATCAGTGAGGCTAAATGCAAAAACTTGTGTTTGTCCTTTTTAATCTTCCGAACATGAGTTCATTAAAAAATAAACTTTGATTGGTACAAAATGATTTACTGATAGCTCTCTCGCGCTACCTGTACCTCCTTATGTGATTGCCGACGTTCAATCATTAATGACAAAAGAATTAGTTAATCATGGCAATCT
Source organism: Phytophthora infestans T30-4 (assembly GCF_000142945.1). Classification (NCBI taxonomy): domain Eukaryota; phylum Oomycota; class Peronosporomycetes; order Peronosporales; family Peronosporaceae; genus Phytophthora; species Phytophthora infestans. The sequence continues at coordinate 70,122 of NW_003303664.1, read as the reverse complement.
ACATATGTACGGTGTGGAACAATTCGGGTGCATGCGATTTCGCCTTCCTTGATTAATACTTGTTTGTTTGTACTTGCCAAATTTGTTGACGTGAAAGACCTCAATACACAGTGCCGGTTCAAAATATAAACATGTTACTAGAAAATACGCTGCATGACATCCTCCTCCATACGTAAGGCAATGCTTCTCGAATTTGCCATCCTCTTTTCCTGTGTGTTCATCTTCTCCATCATTGTAGCGTTCCTTCTTCACCGAAAATATTAACGTGAAATTCATTCATATCAACCCGCTTCGTTACGTAAGAACTGTAAGTACGCACCAGTCTCTCTAAGACTGTATCGTCAAGTTATATTGATAGCGTCACCAACATTCCCTTTTTAGGAAACCCGGTTTATCTGCCAAACTTGTATCCCCTTCAGTGCTAACGTCATTTCCATAGGAGGAAGGCGAACCATCATATTGCTCGATCTCACCTATTTAGTTGCGAAGGTCGCAACTGAACACGAAGTCAAGATCCATAACTACGAGCTACCAAGACACCAACGCGAGCGCTGCTCGTCAGTATGGAGAGCAAAACGACAACGAGTTAAACGCAGGAATTCCAGTGGTGGTGGCGCCGGCTGTACCACGCGTTCTCCAGCCGATCTTCGTGATAGTCAACGCTTCTCTGATCAAGGACATGTCCCGTGAAGCGTTGCTGGAGTGGCAGAGACTCCGTAAGGAGTACGTCGCTGTCACCGAAGCGTGTTGCAAGGCTGCCAACGAAGATATCAAGGCGGTTCTACGGTCTGTGCGTGATTCGTTTTACGAATTACTGTTGGAGACGATGTGTGAGACTCGTTGGGACGCCGATTTGGATGAGTTGACGGATGCATACCTCATGGAGAAGAGCAAGGAGATCACGAACAACTTTAAGAACAGGGAGCTACCGGATATTGACGACCTGTTTAGCGAGGAATTGAAGTTTGACTGGTCTATCTCCGATATAGAAGGGCGTGTGACCACGTACTGCCATCTCGTCAACGAAATCATCGTGCGCAATGGTGTGCGTGTCCTGTTCGTCGGTGAAGACGAATTAAGCGTAAATGCAAGGTCTTAACGAAGCATCTACCAGGCCCGCTGCAAAAGAAAGTAAAAAACGAGCTAGAATTTTGCAGTGGTGAAGCCAAAGCTTTCGTGGGGAAGTTATACGCAATTGTGAGCAGCTTGGCATTGGATCTGTATAAGAAAAAAAAAGTGCTGGAGCGAGAACGACTGCCAAGACCTCAAAATCTGGAAAACCCTTGAGCACTTAGAGTTTTGCCAAGGCGTCCGGCAAGAAGTCCGTTATTGCCGTAGTTGTCACATACAATAGCAAATGAAGCGCGAGCACCCAGCCGGGTGAAGGTGCTCAGCGCAAGATCTCCCGCCCTGCTCGGTCCAAACAGTGCATTCATTGTGAAGGCGAACATGAATTCATCAACTGCCCCACAGCAACCGAGGCCGATAAAGCCGCAATTCGAGAGAAAAGGAAGGCTGAATACCAGGCACGAAAACAAGCAGGTTACCAGCAACAAAAACGCAGCTAGACTACATCGCATCCGTGAATGCTTGCCACCGGAAGGAAGCAGTGTGCTACTGGAAGATGTGTTAAGTGTACCGCTTTGCGCGGATAGTGGAGCTACCGTGTCGTGTATGAGTGAACGTCTGTTTGGAGATCTGAAGAAGGTGTGTGCAAAAGTTAAGATTGTGGAATTGACGACGCCAATCCCCTGTGTGACAGTTGGTGGTGGAGTCGAAGTAAAACAGGCCGTGTATGTACACATCACCTTGCGAACCGCAGCCGGGTCGGTCTCGATCAGTTCCCCTGTGCAGTGCCTAATTGTACCTGGTGATTTAGAGGAATTTATGCTTGGCAAGGATATTCTGGCAATACTAGGCGTTGACGTGGACAGAGAACTGGAGATGCTGGCCTCTAATGGTCGGCAAGACAAATGTGATGAATTTTAAGAGTCAGAAGTGAGCCATTTGCCTGATTTGAGTGAGAAACTGGAAGAACTGATAAAAGCTCTAGCTGACAAAGCTAACGTTCGTGGATTTCCGAGTGATTACTTTGGTGAACTGCGACGAATTGCGAACCGTTTCGACATTTGGAGATCGCAACTAGGAAATGACCCGCCTATCCGTGTACCGCCAATGAAGATCCGGTTGAAGAAGGATGCAAAACCTTACAAGTGCAAGTCACGGAAATACCCACCCGCGGTTCGACAGATATGGAGGAGTTCAACGACAAACTGGAAGAATTCGGCTGGGTTTACGAGAATCTGAACAGTAGATGGGCCTGCCCTGCCAGGACGGAAACATGGTTCAGATAGCTACAGACAGACAGCTGATTACAAGCCGTTCAATTCACAAGTCGAGAGTATTGCCGGTGTGTTGCCTAATCCTCAGGAGGACCTAGAATTGGTACGCGGCTGTAAATGCTTTGGATTATTTGACTTCATCAAAGGCTATTGGCAGAAAGCCCTTGACGAAGCCTGTCAGGAGATGTTGTCCTATATGACGCACTGAAAGATCTACACACCGCGACGTGTGCCACAAGGCTGCTGTGACGCGGCTCTTTTCTTCCAAGCTACGATTGAGAAGTGCCTCCAAGAACTGATGTACAAGCATCTACGCGTTTGGATCGATGACCTCCTCCTTTATGCAGTGGACGTGACGACTTACTTGTCTAAGCTGGAAAGACTATTTGAACTACTCAATTTCTTTGGTTTCAAGCTAAGTGTGAAGAAGTCTAGCTTGTTCGAACCTCAAGTGAAGTGGTGTGGCAAAATTATTACTGGTCAAGGTGTGAGCCACGACCCAGAGCGCCTTAAAGCGCTCACCGCTTATCCGTACCCGACCAATGCTGGTGAGCTCCAGTAATTCCTTTGCGCTGCAAATTGGATGCGAGAAAGTGTGATTGACTTTGCAAGAGTGGCGAAGCCGCTCCAGGAAAAGCTCGACGAGACTTAAGCATCAGCATCACGACGTACGAAACGAGTGGCTACAGGAATTGGGCTAGAGCTAGACAACGTGCAAACGAGTGAATTCAATGAGTTGAAAAGGAGATTGGTGAGCAACGCTGACATTTCCGGAGCCAGAAGCTGTGATGACGCTCATCACTGACGCGTCCGACATTGGCTTCGGTATCATAGTGACCCAAGTACGGTCCTGGCAAGCTGGAAACCTGTGTCAGAACAGCAACATGAACTGTTAGCATGTGTCAGTGGAACATTCACCAATCCACAATAAAACTGGAGTGTGATTGAAAAGGAGGCCTTTCCGATAGTGTGTGTCTGTGACCAGCTTAGCCACCTTCTCCTGCGACCTCAAGGTTTCAGACTCGTTTGTGATCATAGAAACTTAATCTTTGTGTTCGCGCCTGGCAAAGAGGTGAAAAAGCACATTAGAGGAAAGTTGCTGCGCTGTGCCGTGAAGCTGATGAATTACCGCTATCACATTGAGCATATCGAGGGAACAAGCAATGTTTGGGCTGACATGGTTTCGAGGTGGGCTGGGAACCACCACGATGGTGTATCACTACGAGCTATGGTACTGCGTAAGCGCAGTAGGGAGGAAGATAGGACAGCAAAAGTGCAGCGGGGCTGCCGTAGCTTTAGCGTCAGAGGAAGACGTTCGACTCAAAGAGTCACTAATACTAAGTTCCTTATCCAAAGGACACTTACAGCCCAAGACCAGGGCTCAAAGTTAACACCTTAACTTTTATGCTTCAAAACCAGAAGTGTTTTATTTACTATTATTGCGGCCAAGCCGCCTAGGGGTAAATGTATCTCTTTAACTATCTAGCATAGTTAAACCTAATCAAATGCATAACGTGTGGCTTTCAGCCAACGTACTGAGAGACCTTGTTAACTCTCCGGGTACTTCGTACCCCTGTGTGCTCCACACCATGTAACCCCGTTACACTCTCCCTCACTAAGATGAGAACATACCGTTCTCGAACTTTCCTCAGCGAGGTCACGTCTTGTCAAGACGACGGAGGTCACTAGACCTCACCTCTGCGTTCTGCAGCTCCACGAGCTCACAAACGCGTTCGCATCCTTGATGCCTGGCACTTCCACTCTGGCCCACGGCCCAACGTCTCCAGCGCGTCGCGCCGCCCCTGCCTCGTCGGTCCCAGACCCCCAACTGCGCTCCGCAACTGCTCCAAGAGCATCTTCGTCTCTTTCGGTGGCACAGTACCACCAAGAGTATCGCCGTCGCCACGGTCAACGCTCCATGAGCCGTCAACAAGAAGAGAGCAAAGCTCAAAGCTCGTCAGAGCCGCGGGCGCCGCCCAGAGGGAACGATGTTCTGTTCTCGGAACTCGAAGAGGGCGAAGTCGATTACGACGAGCCCATGGGTAGTGAGGATCACTCCAACCCACCCTCTCCGAGGTCGCACACTGGTGCCGCGTCTTCCCCAGCTTCCTCTGTGAGGTCTAGCCGCTCAACGGCGCAATCTCAAACAAGAAGAGACCTGCGGACACCGCATCCGTTCTCTGAACGTTCGAATCCGATTCGCTCGCTGCGCGATGCGCCACCGCTATCGTCGCGGTATGACGAGGAAGATCGATACGATCAAAATGTCATTACGAATGACCGGGACGAGGCCCAAGGCCGTCAGTTGTCAAATGAGCAGCGCTCGCAGTCGCTTCGACCTGTGGTCCGACCACTTGTTCTAACGTCACGCCGTGACTACGGCTTCCAGCCGCGGAACCCTGCCGAAGCGGCCCGCCTCGCGGCGCAGCAGCCGCTGAACACGTACACGTGTGGGCCTGCGGCCTCGACAGCTGATGAGCAAGTGCAACGGCACCGGCTCCGAGAGCGATATCTGACTCCACAAGTCACAACTCCTCAGGAGTATCAGGCGCGCCTGCATATGCAGCTAAACCGCCAACCGGTTCCCTCTATGCGAACCATCCCGGTTGTTCTCAACCCTGGGGAATCCCAGCGTGCTTATGAAGCACAATTCCGAAGCTGGGTGGAGGGAGCTCGACGGCTCCCCTCCTACAATGCTCTTCGAGCAAGTTTCTCTGAAACTGATATTCGTCTTGAGAGACGTTTGCGCTTAGACTTCGCTAAGTCGAAAGCACGTCGACGAACACTGGGACCCCGTCTTCATCACCTCGAGGCGTCACCACCTCTTGCTCATGCTGCGAGCATCGCTCATTCCTATGAGCCGGCTGCTCCAGCCACTGGTCGGAGCTTGAGCTCAGCCACCGACCTGTCATCACCGCGCTTTAGCGGCGGGAAGCGCTCGGCGCCTGACGACGCGGTCGTACGCCGTAGCGGCGGGGCAGTGAGTGTGCCCGATCAAAAGCGTCGACGACGTCAGGGCAGTCCTGCCGGAGGACAACCTCAAACTCCCAAGCGTTTTGTGAGTGAGGATAACCCCTCCATTTCACAAGGTACTGAGTACGACCCTGGCGCCTGCGCCTCGCCACCAGGCGTTCCACATGGAAGTGGAGCTCGCCGTGCTCGTCGAGCAGAGCAGGAGGAGGCCGAGCCTCAGCTGGACTCTCGCGTCGCGAGTCGCAGCGACGTGTTCGCGCTGGAGCAGCGTGTGGGTTCTCTGAACCAGTATCTCCATGATACGACTGACTCTCTGAGTCGCCTTGCAGATGGTCTCGATGAGACGAACCACCGCGTGGACTGGTTTGAACAACCACAGTCGGTTCAGAACCGAGTCGCGGACCTTGAGCGTCAAGTCGCTCAGCTGCAAGGTCAGATCGACTTGCTGTTGCGTCTTGTGGCCCCGCCACCTGCTGTCGCTCAGCCTGCCGTGGTTCGGCCTCCCGCTGCTGCGCAGCCTGTCGTGGCCCAGCCACCGTTGGCGCCAACGCCTCCGCGCTCACCTGAGCAGGGTCCTAATACGGCTTGAGTAAGCCAGCGTAGAAGACTGGATGCGTGCGCATCTTCTTCGGAAGGTTAAGCGTATACGCTAGGCCCTTCTTGGCCACGATCTTGAACGGTCCTATGAACCGTGTCTCAATTTTGTCTTAAAGACTGCAGACACTGCATGAGTAGGTAAGTTTTTTGCATTTAATAAAACTTGGTCACCGACCTCAAACCTTTCTTCATTGCGTCTGCCTTTGGCATCTGCATGTTCTTTTTGGCATGTCTTGGCTTTCAGCCATAGCGTCGCGTACTTGACGCATTACGCTTAGTCTCAAAGAGACAAAGTCATTGACTTGCTTGCGAACCGCACAGGGCTGACATCAGCTAGCCGCTCGGCTATCCCTCCCCCATCAAGCCCTGAGCCACTGCGTGGCGGCGTCAGTGGGACGCGAGGGTTAACCAAGCCGTTCACATAGAACGGAGTGTAGCCTGTCGAGGCGTGCACTGCATTATTTAATGCGAACTCAACGAGTGGGAGCATCTGGCTCCAGCGTTTTGGCGCCTCAGCGCATACGCTTCGGAGGATATCCTCCACAACGCGTTTCACGCGTTCTGTTTGACCATCGGTCTGCGGATGGTCCGCTGTGGACATGTCCAAACGAGTGCCAAGCACTCTGAAGAGGGACGTCCAGAACTTCGCGGTGAAGCGCGGGTCTCGATCCGAGACAATTGCCTCAGGCAAGCCATGTTGGCGAAAGACTCGGTCTAAAAACAGCAAAGCTGTACCTTCACCATCTATGGTGTCCGGCACCGCCGCTAAATGAGCCATCTTGCTCAATCGGTCTACAAAGACCACAATACCCGTGTTTCCTGCCTTGTCCTTGGGAAGGCCAAACACAAAGTCCATACTCATGGACTGCCAACATCCCTTGGGGACAGGCAAACTCGCCAATGGCGCTGCCGTGCTCGGCGCGGACTTCGTCCGTTGACACGTCTCACACGTGCGTACATAGGTGCCAACCCACTTATACATTTTGGGCCACCAGTACATCGAGCTCACCGAGCCATAGGTCTTCTCCCGACCTAAGTGCCCGCCCACGGGCGTATCATGAACCTCATAGAGGATTCGATACTTTAGATCCTCATCATGAGGAACGACTACACGAGGGTTATCCTCAGAGTCGGTGCTGTAGTACAGCAGGCCGCCATCGAGCGAGTATCGATGCAGCCTCGCGCGTAAGCGCCCAGACAATTCCTTGTCAGAGTCTTTAAACTCTTCGCTCCCCAGAGCCCGTAGCAGCGCCACGCACATGTCGTCTTGTGCATACGCTCCGCGTATCAAGTCAGACACTGACGACGTCACCTTCGTGACATGAGCTAACTCGTAGTCCGGCCTGCGCGAGAGCGCATCGGCCACTACATTAAGCCGCCCCGGCTTGTACTTCACCTCGAAGTTATACTCGGCAAAGAAGGAAAGCCATCTTGCCATTCTCTGAGAGAGATGAGGCGACTGTGTCGCAGTGCGTAACGACGCATGATCAGTAAAGATCACAAAAGGCTTAGAGCCTAGCAGGTGTACCCTGAATTTGACTAGAGCATACTTCATTGCAAGTAGCTCTTTGTCATGAACTGGATAGTTCTTCTCTGCAGCTTTGAGCTGGCGAGACTCAAACGCGATCACGCGTTCACGCCCTTCGGCGTCTGCTTGTAGTAAAGCACAACCGATTGCAAAATCGGAGGCGTCACAGACGACGCTAAACGGACTATCCGGGTCCGGTAGCGCAAGGATCGGAGCCTGGAGGAGGCTCTCCTTCACAGCCTCAAAGGCTCCGTCGTGCTCGACGTTCCAGCACCATGGTGCGTCCTTCTTAAGGAGATCTGATAATGGCCGAGCCATCTCCGCGTAGTTCGCACTGTACTTGTGCAAGTAATTGGCTAAGCCTAGCCACTTGCGTAAGTCTTTTTGGTTCTTGGGAACCGGCCAGTCCACGATGGCCTTGACTTTGGCAGGATCTGCCCGTAAGCCACGCTTCCCAATGAAGCACCCGAGGAAAGGTATCTCCTCCGCGCCAAAGACGCACTTGTCCAAGTTGGCATACAACTTATTAGTGCGCATGCACTCGAGCACCGCTCGCAAGTGGTCAATGTGGTTATCCACGTCTGACTTTCCGTGCTCGGCACGACTATGGACGAATATATCGTCAAAGTACGTTTGAGCGTACGCCCGGTGGGGCCTAAACAGCTGCGTCACAAGACGATTGAACGTTGCTGGTGCGTTCGACAGCCCCTGGGGCATCACCAGCCACTCCCAGAGCATACCGCTCGGAGTACTCACCGCTGTCAGCGGAACGTCGCTCGCTCTCATGAGCAATTGGTAGTAGCCATCGACCAAGTCGAGCGCGCTGTACAGCGTACAGCCTACCATGTTGTTCTGCAGAACATCCTTGCGAGGAATCGGCGTTTGCGCCGGGATAGTGGCCGCATTTAGCTTGTTAAAAGCATGAACAATGCGCCACTTGCCGTTCGGCTTTCTGACACAGAACGTGGGTGTCGAGTGCGGAGACTTACTCTCACGCACCATCCCTGCCTCGTGCTTCGCACGGAAGAATGCGTCAATGAAGTCACACTGCTCTCTCGGCAAAGGCCATTGCCTTGTTACGCAGTATTTGGTTCCAGGAACCAGGTCAATCTCATGACACACGCCTCGATCCGGAGGCAGGCCCGTCGGTGGGTCTTTTGAGACAACGTCTCCATACTCCTTCACCACCGGGTAGAAGGGATCCGAAGGATCTTTGAGGATCGCCGATCCACTTCTTGCGCTCAGCGCCTTCTTGGTGTCCTCTAGGACCGCGTCGTCCACGACGGATGAGGAGTTCAACTCCTCCTCAGGTCCCAGCAAGACCACCTCGGCTAGCTCGCCTGCCTTTAAGGCTTCGCCGAACTCGGCAATGGACATCTCGTCCAGCTCTAGCAGAGCATCTGCAGCGGGCAGAGTATCAAGGCTGATATCGCCTTCTACCTCCCCCGTCACTCCGTTCACGAGTGTATACAGCTGTTCACAGCAATCACGTGGAGCATCACCGCTCGTCACGTTGGACACATCGTCCGACGTCGAAGACGTCACAGACGCCCTGCGTCTTCTTCTCCTCTCCCTCCGCGACCGAGCCCGGCCGGATGATAACGGTGTGGCGACATCTCCGTCACCACCACCGGGTGCAGCAGCACCATCACTCCTCGAAGAGGATACAGTGTCTCGCAAGACACTCGGCTGAAAGCCAAGAGGTTCTTGACCTTCACACAGTGAACTAGGTGTCACTTCACCTGCATCTCCTGGGCCACGCCCATGATGCCTTGACTCGCAGTCGACCGCGACCCTCGGGTCACGCAGCGGTAGGTCATCGACCAGATTC
>NW_003303664.1:4971-59464 GCF_000142945.1 Phytophthora infestans T30-4 | reverse complement strand
CCAAGTGGGAAATGCAGCGTCAACAGACGTGCCGCACGTTAGTGCCCATTCGCGAGCGCGACCGCCAAGCCTGGAGATAGCCAGCGCCACGCGCTGATGCTCAGACTGGAGCAGGGCCGATCCCATGGCCATCTCGACCTCACGGGTCCAGAGAAGGAGATTCTCTCCATCCTTCTCTTCGAAGGTTTTAACGCTCACCATGAGCGGTTTCAGTCTCATAGACTCTTCACGCGTCATCGACGCCGCCGCCGTTGCGGCGCTCATCGTCTCTTGGACATGCTCCAAGAGCGCGTTCTCGTAGCGGGAGAACGATTCCAGCCTGGCAGTGACCGCCTCTGGACCTTGCGATGCAAGATGAGCCACGCCCTCCGGGCCAAGCAAGGACATAAGCTTAGTAAGCGCGTCCTGCTGTTCCGGGGGCAAATTCGCGAACACGGGGTGTTCCATCCTCGCAGAGGATATAGTCAACCGACTCAGGAGCGGGATTGACTACAAGTGCTACCAAGTGCAGCGGGGCTGCCGTAGCTTTAGCGTCAGAGGAAGACGTTCGACTCAAAGAGTCACTAATACTAAGTTCCTTATCCAAAGGACACTTACAGCCCAAGACCAGGGCTCAAAACCAGAAGTGTTTTATTTACTATTATTGCGGCCAAGCCGCCTAGGGGTAAATGTATCTCTTTAACTATCTAGCATAGTTAAACCTAATCAAATGCATAACGTGTGGCTTTCAGCCAACGTACTGAGAGACCTTGTTAACTCTCCGGGTACTTCGTACCCCTGTGTGCTCCACACCATGTAACCCCGTTACAAAAAGCGTCGACGAGGGGAGGAAGACAGGACCCCGAAGACCCAGGACAAGCGTCGGACCGGGATAATCGACCGTGGATACCGAAGGAAGCTGAAGCACTACTGCAACGGCTAATGGTGGCAGCGCACTGTGGCGCCCAAGGCCACTGAGGCCGAGAGGCAATGATGGAGCAGTTGCAGAGGCATTTCTATGTGGATAATCGGTGAAGTAGGGTGGACAAATTTCTTTCGACTTGCTTACTTTGCCATCATGTGAAAGGCGGTAAGATGGTAAAACGACTCTGGAGCGAAACATTTAGGTGCTACGACCGGAACGGCGCCCTACACTGGGATTTGCTTTCGGTTAGAGAATCGTTTGGTACAGACAAGTATTTGTTGGTGATGAAGGATGAAGCTACTCATTTCTGTGAGCTGGTGCCCTGTTCTAGTCCTACTAGTGCAGTGGCCGTCGAGGCGATACTTGACTGGCACAGTCGATTTGGAATACCGCCGATCTGGATCAGCGACCAAGGCAGCCACTTTACAAACGAGGTGGTGGCCGAGGTATGCGAACGTCTTAAGTGCGAACAGAGGTTCACTGTGGCCTACAGCCCATGGATCAACGGGAGCATCGAGCGTGTCAACCGTGACGTTATCCAAGTACTCAGAGTGATGTGCCTCGAGTATAAAAATGACATCAAAGACTGGACATATCTAGTGCCACTGCTTCGAGCGAATATCAACCACACACCCCTGCCTTCGTTAGTCAACAAGGCCCCCATCGAACCCTTTTGTGCTCTACCATTACCAAATCCACTCGACTTTTGCGTCGATTCTGAGACGAAGGCTGTGGTAGATATGACGAGTCAGCCCGAGCTAATTGCAAAACAGCTAAAGGACCTACGTGATAGTGTCCACGTCATGCACAGGGCGGTGACTATGGAGCGCAAAAAGCAGGCTAAGAGGAACAAAGACATGCAACATGGAGCGAAAAAGGCCAATTTCAGCGAAGGTGATTTCGTGTTACGGTCCAGAGTGGATTAGAAGTACCAAGACAAGCTTTTGGTCACCTGGATTGATCCATATCAAGTGTTGCGTGCCGACGTGTGCTCATTTGTGGTAAGACACCTAGTAACTGGTGCAGAAACAGACGTGCACGCGTCTAGGCTCAAATACTATGCCGACAAGATCTACAATGTGACAGCAGAAGTGAGAGAGCATGTAGCATCCCAAGGGGTTACTCTGGCTGTGGCGGAGCTGAAGGAGCACCGTTGGTGCGCAGCCAAGAAGGACTATGAGTTCTTAGTGTCCTGGAAGGAACTTGAAGCCATAGAAGACTCGTGGGAGCCGCTACAGTCGCTCTGGCAGGACATAGGAGTGATGGTCCAGTTATACGCTGAGAAAGCTAGTAGCAACATGCTTCTGAAGCATATTGCAAGGTCTGCAAGATTTGCAAAGGGTGTAAGGTGAAGTGCAACAAGAACGATGATCAAGGACGTTTGTACATTCATGCAACATCGGGCAACACTCACGAAACATGATTTGGCTTGCGTGTTTGCAGCATCGTGCGAGTGGTCAAGGCTTGAAGGGGCGGTGTAGTGGTAGGTGTTTTGAAGACCAAGCCTTACCCAGTGCACTGGGCCGCACAGAACGTGCGGCCAAGCTGGCATTAGGACGTAAGGTATAGCTGAGGATAGTACGGTATAGTCGAGGACGTGATGTCACTTACTGACAAGTCGTAGTAGTAAGTTTGGGCAGTTTGGGTTTTACCTCAAGACAAACAATAGATCGAGGTTAACAGGAAGCGCCAGCTTCCCTAGTGTGTGTTCAAGTTCGAGACCCAATACAACTAGTTAAGGTGGACAGCTATGACAGAGGCTGCTTCATAGCAAAAGTGTCCATCCAAACACAGGGTATCATTGCTTCTACGGTTACTACAGCCTAGGCTACTCAAAGAAAAATTTGGCCCCCGTCAACAAGCAGATCGTCGAGACTGTTGGGAATTCGATTCGAGTGTACGAGCGCACCGGAATCTACAAACGTTCAAGTCGTAAAGGCGAGAAGAAGTTCTCCGCAGAACAGCGACAGTGGTTATTCGACTTTTACCAAGAACGACCTGTCGCATAAGCTAATGAAGCTTAGGATGCCTTTAAGCGGGCTCACCACATCTCAATCACGAAGCCGTCAGTGTGGCGGATCATCCACGAATTTGGAATAACGTGTAAAGCACTGGAGCACAGGGCGATGCATACTAAGGAGCTCTATATATTTCGCTTTGCTGATATGCTAAGACGAATTGATTGGAGCTACTAGAATAACGTTTTTCTTGACGAAGTCTCTTTTGCTAATAAAGGCGTGCTTCGGATGAGGGGCTACTCAATTTAAGGCAAGACAGTGGCAATATCGGGGTGAATTTCAGCGTAAAGAACGAGTCTCAGTATTGACATTATTCTTTAATCTTTGTAGTTATGATTTTTATTTTTGCCTCAATGAATTTAACTTTGATTCTCGCGCCAAGAGGGAGTGAATGACTCAGCACGGTTTCTAGTCTCCCCACAACTAGATTGAGCTGTACCGAGTTCACAAGAGCTGCAGCATTATCGCTTCAAATATGGCTGCGTGATAGGCGTCAACCCACTAAGAATTAGTAGATCAAGCTATGCTTTACGAAGAAGATAACACTCAATATCAATAAAAATGCGGCCGCCAGCGCTCAGCCCCCCCCCTCATTTGTAAAAAAAATACAGTATCAGACACATATTCCTATTTTGGGTGCTGAAATATGAGAAAGTCCTAATTCTACAGGATCCTACAGGTACCTCCGAATTTTGTTGGTTAATTCACACCGACTCTGCACGGTTCAGCTAACCGGCTGAACGTTCCAGGATGGACCGGTCCCAAACCGGTTAATCTGGTGGATGGCCAGGAGCACTGAAGTTTAGAGGAGAGATTTAATTGACTTTAATCTACTCACTTCGGCATTTACCGTTAACAACAACAACAGGTTAACAGCCGCAACCTCAACTCGACCGGAACGCTCCAGGCAGGAGCGCATCAGAAACGGAACGCTTCACTCAAAAGCGCTCAAGACCATGACGACTACCAAGCGTGCCGAAGTCCTCCTCGGGAGTGGGAACTACTCCCATTGGGAGTACAATATGCGCATGACGCTAGCCAGAAAGGGCTTGCTTGCGCATATTCAAGTCGTCAATCCAGAGAACGAGATCACAGAGGCGTGGCTCGTCAACGATGCCAAGGCGCTTGGCATCATCGCCTAGGGTGTGGAACTCCAGCACCAGACCAAGATCCGGTCGGCGACGCGTTCCATTGAAGCATGGGAAACGCTCCGCGAGTTCTACAATCGCACCACGCTCCACAACCGCGTGACGACGACGCGTCGACTACACGAGTTCAAGATGGAGAGCGGATCGTCTATGGCCAAGCATCTGGATGCGTTTGATAAGCTGATCGTCGGTTTGCAGACCCTGGGAGAGCCCATGGACGAGGCACGTCAGCTGGTGGTACTGCTGAGCAGCCTCCCCGCCGAATACGAGCTCATATCGTCTATCGTGGAGAACGCCAAGGGTGTGACGCTCATCGAGGCCAAGGAGAAGCTGTTGAAGGAGTATGAGCGACTCGAGAAGAAGGAAACCACGGAGAAGGCGTTCCAAGTGAATACGAACGCAGGCAAGTTCCGAAACGGCCGAGGGAACGGTCGGAAGTGGACCGCTCCGAAGCGGAACGTTGGTTTCAAGGGCAAGTGCTTCAACTGTGACCACGTGATCCACATGAAGCGGGACTTTCCTGCTACGAAGAAGGGTAGCCAAGACGATGCAGTGTTTGCAGTTGGTGGGGAACGCTCGACCGGGTGGCTGATTGATAGTGGTTCGACGTCGCACATGACCCCTCACAGGAACGACCTGTTGGAGTACAAGTCGTTGGACACTAGCATGGAGGTGACGATTGCAGACGGCAAGAAGCTGCACGTCGCAGGAACTGGAACGGTCAAGTTGACTGGTTTGGACGGTAGACGCATCCGTATGGTGGACGTGCTCCACATCCCCGGGCTCGATAGACGCTTATTGTCAGTCGGAAGCTCGCGGAACGCGGTATGAGTGTGGAGTTCCAGCGTTCAAGTTGTGTAATTTGGGGACGGAACGCTGCAATAGCGTCAGGGAAGAAGGTCGGTAAGGCGTTCATTTTGGACTGTCAGCAGGAGGAGGCCCGTTTCGTGGAATACGCCGATGCAGACAGCGAGTGGGAGCTTTGGCACGCTCGCATGGGTCACCCCAACAAGGACGCACTGACGAAGACCCAGCGTTCCACGACCGGTATCCCGCCAGTAAGAAAGGGGTGCAAGACTTTGTGCGGTGGTTGCATGAAGGGAAAGCAGACCGTGACGGCGTTCCCGTCACGATCACTGACGAAGACAACGCGTGTGTTGGAACTAGTACACACGGACGTTATGGGACCAATGAGAACGCTCTCAAAGGGGGGTGCCAAGTACGTGCTGACCTTTGTAGACGACTACTCAATGTATGTCGTGACATTCTTCATGAAGAGCAAGAGTGAGGTGGGCAGCAAGCTGAAGGAGTTCAAGGCACTGTATGAAAATCAGTGGGGGGAACGATTGAAGTGCCTGCGTTCCGATAATGGAACGGAGTTTGTAAACAAGACGGTATTGGAACTCTGTCAGCGGAATGGCATCGTGCATCAGGGCAGCGCTCCATACAGCCCTTAGCAGAACGGTGTTGCGGAACGCATAAACCGTACCATCATGGAGAAGGCACGAAGCATGCTGCACTACAAGTCTATGTCGACGGAGTGGTGGGCTGAAGCGGTGAGTACTGCAGTGTACCTTATCAACCGTTCCACGAACACATCCAACTCGAATGTCACGCCATATGAGTTGGCGTTCCAAGTGAAGCCACGGATGGAACACCTACGCGTGTTTGGATCACAAGGGTACGCTCACGTGGATGACGTGAAGAGAACGAGATTGGAACCCAAGAGCTTCAGGTGCACGTTCCTCGGATACGCAGAGAACGTAAAAGGGTATCGTGTCTACGACTTGGATGCATCCAAGGTCAAGGTGTCACGATCGGTAAAGCTGGACGAGCGTGAGGTGGGCGGTATCTTTGACACGCCGTCGCCAGCTTCTGGAACGATCATCCATGTGACAAGGAACAATGACGATACCGTGATTCCAGCTCCAGAAGTGGAACGACAGTCTGTTCAAGATGAACCAATGGAAGAAGCGGAAGAACCTGCTCAAGACATTGAGATGGACGATGTTGAACCGGAACGGAACGCCGGGATACCACAGCTACCCGCACCGGAGGAACGCCGTTCGAGTGGACTGGAGCTGGCAACGTACCGCTCACAACCTCCTGCGTTCCAAGAGGACCGGATAATCTTCCGTCCTGAAACGGAACGCTCAACCCGACCTCGGGAACCGGTGTTTCTGCTTGGGAACGGCTACGATGACGATGTGGAACGCCAGTCTGAAAGAGGTAGTGTTGGACCGCCGTCTTTTAAGCGTCCTAGAATCGATGAAGACTGTTTACTCGCAGAGGCAGTGTTGGCATACGCGGCCAGCATCAGAGGCGTACCGAATACGCCGAACACGTACGCAGAAGCTATCGCCAGTGATGAAGCAGCTGAATGGCGTCGGGCTATGAAGGCTGAGTTACACTCTCATTCCCAGAGCGGAACGTGGACGTTGGTTCCATGTGGAACGGCTACGCGTTCCATTGGATGTCGCTGGGTGTTCACTAAGAAGCGTGACGAGAACGGTCGTGTTATCCGTTACAAGGCACGCCTAGTAGCTTAAGGGTTCAAGCAGAAGTTTGGAATCGATTTTTTTGAGACGCATTCTCCTGTTGCAAACATGAACTCGATTCGAGATGTACTCGCTGTGTGTGGCATGCGACCACATTATGGAGCAACTGGATGCTGACACAGCGTTCCTAAACAGTGGTTTGGTGATTTTGGTCTACATGGACGTTCCACTTGGTCTCGAGAACGCTGAAGGCATGAAGTGCAAGCTGCTAAAGGCCATATATGGTTTGAAGCAAGCTGCAAGTGCATAAAACAAGACTATCCATCGTGTGTTCCTGCGGAACGGTTTCAAGAGTTGTGGAGCCGACAAGTGTGTCTACGTCAAGCGTTCCAGGGACGCATTCGTGTACGTGTGCCTGTATGTGGACGACATGATCATTGCGGCGAAGACACGCGAAGAGATTCGCGAAGTAAAGGGCGCTCTGAAGAGTGCATTCAAGATGAAAGAGCTTGGCGAGGCAAAGTTCATCCTGGTAATGGAGATTGATCATGATAAGGCAGCTGGAACGCTGATGTTCAAGCACACTCGGTACATTGACGACATTGTAGAGCGCTTCAACCAACGGAACGCCAAGATGTTGGATAACCCATGCGCATCCAACATGAAGCTGTCGAAGATGATGTCGCTAGCCACGGAGAAGGAACGACGTGCAATGCAGTCAAGACCGTACCGTTCCTTGATCGGATGCCTGATGTACATCACAACATGCACTCGACCGGACATTGCGTACGTTGTAACGCAGCTGTCACGCTTCCTGGAAAATCCTGGAACGCAACACTGGAAGGCAGAGATACAGGTCCTGCAGTACTTAAAGACACCTCGGCAGCACGGTATCGTCTACCAAAGTGGAACGCAAGGTGTCAAGGCAGAGGCATTCACGGACGCAGACTGGGGAAGCAACATTGACGACAGGCGTTCCGTATCAGGTGTCATGGTCATGATTGGGAACGCTCCGGTTGTGTTCAAGTCCAAGTACCAGATAACGGTTGCACTCAGCTCAGCGGAAGCAGAGTACATGGCTCTGAGTCTGTGTACGCAAGAGGTACTATGGACACGTGCTATTCTCAAGGACATGGGTCACGAGCAAGTGGGAGCGACGCAGGTCTGGGAGGACAATCAAGGTGCTATCGCACTTGCAAGTAACGCTGGGTATCACGCTAGGACCAAGCACGTGGATATCCGACATCACTTCATTCGGGTGAATGTGGAACGCTCTACGATCAAGGTGGACTACGTCGACACGAAGCGCCAACTTGCGGACATGCTGACGAAGCCGCTTGGAACGAAGTCGCTAGCGTTCCTTCGCGAGGAAAGCGGGATCAAGAAGAGGAGCGCCGCTGAGTAGCGATCCTTAACGAAGACGAACGTCGTGCAGTAGCGGTGAGTGGGAGTGTTAATTAACACCGACTCTGCACGGTTCAGTTAACCGGCTGAACGTTCCAGGATGGACCGGTCCCAAACCGGTTAATCTGGTGGATGGCCAGGAGCACTGAAGTTTAGAGAACAGATTTAATTGACTTTAATCTACTCACTTCGGCATTTACCGTTAACAACAACAACATTATTCTCTCGCGTGTTGCTGGCAATCCTCTCACTGTTGCTTACACGACATCCAGAATCTTTGACAACCCTGCAGTATGTTCTGCCTGATAGCAACGAACCGTTCGTAAGTGACGCATGGTTGCTCCATACGATGTCGAGTGAACGCGAGTAACAGGCTGCTATCGCTAGCTATATATACACTGTGCAACTCTTAGTTCCTAGCTTGCAAGTGCTTGAAGTACTATGCTGGCTTGTCGGTGCTGGGTTAAAGAGTACTTTGATCCATTACTATGGTACATCCGCGTTTATAATTTTCTTTCCCGACGCTATGTCTACCGAGCGGGTTGTCTGTAGTACATGTACAGTACAGTATACCTGTTTGCGACCCTGCCATGTAGTTTGTAAACACCACTTTGTACATGTATTTCAGCGTTTGCAAACATTAAGGTGGGTCGCAATCACCAACAAATAATAAATACGGCTTCTTTTTCAAAGTGCATGTCGCACTTATTTGGTATACAGTGTGGATGTGGTTCTTTACGTGTGGGTGTTTTGTTAAAACGAGCGTACTGGAGACAGCGCTTTAGGCGGATAATTGTACCGGGCTGTTAGAATATTTTTTTTCTTATTTTGGACGAGCACAAATGTTGTATTGAACAATTAAAAAGCCGCTGTTTTGAATCAAATATTTCATGCATTTATTAAATACACAGCATGAGCTTATATATGATTTGTCGCGGTTCTAGCGTACCCGAAAGCGATAGGCGGAATCACGGTACTGTGATGGCCTGACACCATCCGCTAAAATGATGAGCACACAGCCTTTTTTACACCTAATGTTCAGCATCAAAATAGCAGCTCAAAAGAATCAAAGAAGCGACGATAGACATTTCGAAATTTAACACTTCCACTGCAATGACTGTCGAGGCCATTCGAAAAGTGCCTTTCAACAGCTTCATGCTGTTTCCAGTTGTCTTTCTTCTGGTATGCGCCGGCGCTGGTTTCGTGTTATCGACGGCGTCCAACCAAAGCTTCGTCTCAAACGAAGCTTTGAATTGCGCTGTGGGCGTTAAACCCAATAGACGCTTGAGGATGCAGACATGGTCAGCAAATGATAAAGAGTATGGCAGGCCGGAAGAGAGAGTAAACGTCAAGGTGCCTGGTGTAGAGAAACTTAAAGGTTTAATCAAGTCTGGGACTGCAAATCTCGAAAAAATCGCAAGTCGCGCCAAGACTAGGCTGGCCTCCAACAACAAGAAAGCCGCAGAACTCAGCGCAGGAGAGGCCGAGTCGAAGCGTATTGCGAGCGCCTTGGCTTATTCTGTGCCCAACAATAACCCCCAGAAAGCCGCCGAAGACATTGTTTCAAAACGAAGCATCGGTGCAATGGAGTCATCGGCTCTCTCTGTGGATAATATCAACAACCACAAAGCAAGAGAAGACATTGTAGCGAAGCTCGGTGTAGAAGCAGTCGAGGCCAAACGTACGGATTCGGCGCTGACCCGACCTGTGACCAACATCATCGTCCACAGGAGACCTGAGCTGAGCGATGAGGCGTTTATGTCAGAACTGACCGCCAAGTACGGCGATGAAGCTCTGACCAAGCTTCTGGTTGAAGCACAAAATCCTAAAGCGTCGAAAGTTGCTACGATGGTTAATCTCTCCAGTTGGATTCGTGGATTAGTCAAAAGAAAACGGCGGGAGAACTCTACAAACATCTGAAGATAGACATTGCGGATACCGATTTCTTGGCAAACCCTTTGTTAAACACGTGGATTGCATACGTGAACAGGCTCAAAGAGGATCCGTATGGATTCTTGCTGCACAGAATGACTAAACGCTACAAACCGGACGAAATAACTACAATTCTGGCTGCAGCCAGCGACAACGACAGAACGAGCAACATTGCTAAAATGTTGAAGGTGGCCGTTTCCAAAAGAAAAAAACGGAAGAAGACATCTTGAAGCTTCTACCTTTAAGCTCCGAACAAGGAATTGATTTTTTTAAGCTGCCAAAGCTGAATAGGCTACTTTCCGACGCGGCTGTGCTACGTGAGGATTCGTATGGGTTTTTGGCTCTCGAGCTGACGAAAATCCATGGCGAAGAGGGGCTGGCTAACATGATAGTCAAAGCAAAGGTCGACCGCAGTACGAGGAGCACGGCTAAGGATCTGGAAAAAGCAATGTTTAAAACCTGGTTAGACAAAGGTAAAACGGTCGATGACGCCTTGAAGCTCCTCCGTCTGAATCCTGACCAGGGATACGAAATGCTGAAGAATCCAAACTTCAAGTCGTGGTTCTTGTACGTTAAAAAAAACTGGTCAAAACTTCGTCGAAGTGCTGTACCATAAACTGAAGACGCGATTCAGCGATGAAGAGATATTGAAGATGTTTTTTGCTGCTAAGAGAGACGACCAGACGGCTGTTTATATGTCTGGAATGGACGGCGTTCTCAAAGACCATTGGTTTGGACAAAAGAAAACTGCGGGAGATATCTTCACCCACCTCTCCCTACACGAAGACGGCACGTCAATTTTTCAAAACCCTTTGCTGACTACTTGGTCGTCCTACTTTAAAAAAACTACACGAGGGGGAAGCGGACAGTGTGATGTTGTCGGTGATGACAAAATACTACGGTAGTGAAACACTGAAGAGCATGGTTGATCAAGCACTACGCAGCACGATACCAAAAACACTCAAGGGTCCAGCATTACGACTGGAGCAAACAATGTGGCTACTGAAAGGAAGAACACCACAAGAGGCTTTTAGCCATTTAAAGCTTTACAGAAAAGGGGATGATCTTTTTTTTGATCTCGCGTTTCCAAAGTGGGTCTCCTATGTCAACAGTCTGAACAAGAATGAGAATGAGTACGCTGATATATCAGAGCTAGCAAAGCGCTTTGGTGGCGATGTGAATCTTGCACGAGCCCTTCATGAGGCTAAGATCAGAACCGGGGATTCGGCAGATACGATTGTCTCTTTGCAAAATCTGCAGTTCAACCATTGGAGATGGAAAAATAATTGGGTTCCGGAACAGCTCAAGAATGATCCAAATCACTTGGCTGTTGATCCATGTTTGAGCTGACTTCACAAAAAGCCTACCCTCGGCTTGTACTGTAGTATGGAAGGATTAGACGTTCCCAAGTCTCAATGGAAATGAATGATTTCTTACGTTTCCTTAAAATATTACTGCTACTAGCAAACCAGGCATACCAAATCGATCGATAGCAGACTGTTTTTTCTTAGTTTCAGGTACATAACGCAGTATATACAGCACTTCAGATTGTCAAGATTGTATACAACCCCCCCCCCCCCCGCCCCCATACTGCACGCACCAACTCCAACTCCAATTTAATTTAATGCACAGCTAACCTGCGAGAGTACTGAGCACTGAATTTGTACTCAGTTATACTGTAAATTTCGGCTGCAGAACGAGCTGCTTACCGATAGAGTGCTAAAACTGGGTGCACAGAGTGAGGTGATCGAACATAGATCAAGTATGAAATAAGGATAGAACCCGAAGAAAGTAAGATGGGATCAATACAGATTAAGACGGAACGAGCTGCTTGGCCGACACTGGAACCAATAGAACCAACAGTACGTCGACGATGAATTTATGACTCGAAAGAGTGTCACGGTGTACAGTTAGATGGTGGATTGACGATGCTGGCTGACTGCCTGCAGAAGGTCTACTCACTCCAGACTCTCCGGACCACGTCCAAGCAAGCGGGACCTGCGGCCAAGACAGTGACGTTCCAAGTGTGAGGTCGTGAAGCAGCTGGTCGTGGCGGGAATTGGAGCTGGACCGCCACGCACGAGGGATCTGCTAAAAGGTAAGAAGCTCCAAAACCTCTTAGCGAGGTGAAATGAGGAAGTCAGTCGTGGATTTCCTTCTAACAAGAAACATAAGAATACATCAACTTTTACATTACTATCACAGTAGTGTCGCTAATACTACTACCTCCTACGTCGGCCCAAGATACTCACGACCCCGATAAGAGGAAGACCGCGACAATTTGGTGGAGAAGCAGGGTTTATTTCTAGCCGAATTTCGTAGGAGTACAAGCGTAAGAAGAAGCGTTGGCAACGGAGTGCCAAGGAAGAAGGAGAGAGAAGTGGGAAAAGGATGAGTGCTCAAGGATGGTCCAGCGAAGGACTTGGAGCCGGTGAAGGGGTAGGGGGATGGGCTCCTCCGTTGGAAAGGAGCCCGTGGAGATCCTCGAGGAGGAAGAGGAAGCGCGCGCTGAGAGAGCTGCTGACGACGGCACGCCGCAGAAACTTCAAGGGAGGGAACGCCAGGGAGATGGCGGGGAGCGTGGCACGCCGCAGCGAGCTGATCACGTGACGGGAGGACACGAGACACGAGCGGTCCACGTGGAAGGCGGGGACATGTTCAATGTAACGTCTCCGTCTCCGGGAACGAGAAGGATGGTTGAGTCTGTGTCTGGAACGCCTCAGGGTGGACAGATGTCCAACACCGTCCTTGAGCAGTGGGCACGTCAACCGGCACCGAGCGAAGGAACGACGCCTGCAAGGACGACGACGGGTACGCTCTTGGACGCTTCAGTGATGGACTCGGGAGGTCGCCGCGAGGTGGGGTTCGCCTTGGATCGGACTCGTCCCTCCTTGCAACCGATGGACGATTCTAGAAGGGACGTGCCCATGGTCACGTCAGTGTACGGACAACCCAACAACAACGTACCGGGCCAACAAGGAAGCCGACGTGTCCCAGGGGCAGCACATGTTGTTGCTGGAACACCTACGCGAGCGTACGTACCTGGTGGAAGTCGAGGAGCGACGCCTGTTCAATCGATGAGAACGCCGACGAGAGGAAGTGGGACGCCGACGACGGACCCAGCCTTACAGGCTCTCATCATGGACGGTCTCGCCCAACTGCTACAGAGGGCTGGAGTGACGAATGGAACGCCGGTGCCGTCACCAAGACCTCAAGCTACAGGACACGTGCCACGTACTGTGCCGACGCCGACCCGACCAATGACGTCTTCAGTGATGGGGTACCAAGGATCAATACACCGAGGATGAGGAATCAAACGCCGGTTTCGACACCTAGCCGAATGCCGATGGCTGCTATTCCTTCGTATGGGGGCGTGTCAATTCCAATGGCTGGTTCCCCGTGGAACGGTGGAGGTAGTGGAACGCCCCAACAGAGTGCGTTCTACCCTCTCTTCCAACCGATAATGACGTCGACACCTGGGTGGGCTACTGCTGGAACGATCCCCGCGTGGTCTTCAGCGGCCGCACGGCAGACAACTGCCGGCCCCAAAAGCGAAACGTATGGATTGCCGTTCCAGAGAACGTCTCCTATGAATGTTGCGACGTTCCAGGGACGAGCAGGAGCGCTAGGACAAGAGGGAAACGTGGGTGCTCAAGGAGGAAGGTACGCACCTAACGCAGTACCTCCGCGAGGGCAAGTGACGAGTCCGTACTACGACCAAGGAGTCCGCAATGGCTCGCACGGGTCAGGAAGAGGTGCTCAGCAGGGCGTTCCGATTATCGGTATCCCGACGGAATTGCGGAGCGCAGTGAAAGTTATCGTTCCATTCTACTCCGAGACGGCCACGTACGAAAGGGCGGCCGCGTTCTGGCGTTCCTTCGAGAAGTGTACGCTTGGTATGGACGACCAAATGCGGTTGACTGCCTTTGAGCAGTGTCTGAAGGGCAAGTTGGGCCAGGAATGGTGGTACAATGCGGGGATCAACGATTTTGAGACTCTGCGCGTGAGATTCCACAACCGCGTCATCTTTTAGAGGCCAGCTCAGTTGTGGAGCCGACTCAAGGCCGCAAAGAGGAATTACGGCGAATCGGCGGAAGAGTGGGGCGACAGGATCATCACGATGTGCGAGTACCTAACTAATCCCGAGTCTCGTATGCAGTACGAGTTCTTCCTTGATGGGTTAAGGAACAAGCAGATGCGTGCCGTTTTGAACGCGAACTTAGCTGCGTCGATCCAGGAAGCGTGCGCTTTATTGCTGTACAAGAATCTGCACCTCCCTGTGGAAGAAGAAGACGTGTTTGCGAATAGTGGAACGACGGTGAGGAACGTGAATGCGGTGACGTCCACGCAGTCGCAGATGCTCCAGCAGCTTCAACAAATGAACCAGTTGATGCTGAAGCAGCAGCAGAATCCTGGAACGTCACAAGGGTTCCGTGGCTCCTACGAACGTTCCAAGTACTGGCGTTCCAACTCCGAATGGGAACGTGGCTGGCGCACCGCTCGGACCTCTTCGCATCCGACTAGGACCTGACACGCGTACCACGGAAGGGGAAGAGTTTTGCGGACGCTGTGGTCGTGTTGGATGTGGACGTGAGACGTGTCCCCGTGGACAGGGCCGTTGCAATCGGTGTAACGAACTTGGACACTACTCGATGGAGTGCAACTGGTCAAGACCCCAAGGGAATTACCGGAACGGAGAGCGACGCCAAGCGGAATGTCTGCTGTGTGGTAAGGCGGGTCACCTGGTGGCGAGATGCCCGAGCCTCGATACTTTGCGAGGAATGATGCAGAGCGTGGCCGCCGGGAACGTGACTGCACCCGCTGGTACGTCCCAACAATGAAGGGGGCAGGAGGAAGGGGAAGGAAGTGTCGCTCCTTCCTCTTGCCTGGTTGGCGACACGGAGAGAGATGAGGGTTCACCGCGACAAGACTTGGCGGGTGAACAACAGAGGGCTCTCGGGAGAGGTGTGATGAGCGATGAAGGCGCTCGTGACGTTCCTGTCACGAGCAGAACGACGGAAATTGTGGAAACTAAGAGTGGAACGAGCAGAGAAAGCAGTCCGACTGAACGGACTGGGCTAGGACGAGACGAGAAGATTGAGGGCTCTACGGAGAGGCCCGCACGAGACGGGGTGGTCGCTGAGGTAGCAACGGAACGTTCCTCTGCGACGCTGAACTGGGAAAACGAAAAGAGGGCACGTTCAGAGTTGGTACAGGACGTCAGTAAGGGAGCAACGGAACGCCCCGAGACTGCGTCAGACGCCAAGAACGAGTGTCTAGAGAAAAAGGGCTCTATCGAGAGGCCCGTACGAGAGAGAGTGGTCGCTGAGGAAATAACGGAACGTTCCTCGGCGAAGCTAAACTGGGAAAACGGAACAACGGATCGTTCCAAGTTGGTGGAAGACGTCAGTAAGGGAGCAACGGAACGCCCCGAGACTACGTTGGACGCTGAAGAGAAGTGCCAAGAGAGCGAGGAGGTGGAGACGCTGTCCACTCGCTCAAAGCAGTACGAAGGCGCACTCGCAACGATCACGGAGGACGCATCTGGCACCAGGTCAAGTCAGTTCTTGGCAGTCATTGGACAAGTGAGTACAGGTCAAGAAAGGACAGAAGCGCAGAAGGCCGAGGAGGACGAGGAACGTACTAAGGGGAAGGATTCGACGCAGCACTACGAACGCCTGTTTACCGACGAGGAGCTGGATATGCTCGAGCACGGTGGCAGCCAGGTAGTGACGAATGAACCCGAGGAGTACGAGAAGGAACTGAAGAGCGATTATTCCCGATGAACGAGGAAAAGGTGCTGCTACGTGCCAAGCGGAACGCGGATGAACAAGGGAAGCCGACACTCGTGGAAATGAGTGCCGAGCTTGGGATACCGGAAGACGTGTTGGAACGTACCCGGGAGGTCTCATCTGGAGATCTCGGAACGCCAGAGTATTGGCTGGACTGGTACGCTCACACGCTAGAGACGTCGACTGAAGAGAAACGTGCCAATCGGGACTTCAAGGATGTCGAAGGAACGGGAGAGAAGTCGACGACGGTCGTTGGTTCCGTTACGACGGACGAGGATGAGCGTAAGGGCTGTACGGAGATGTCGGAGGACGCGCTGGAGAACGTGCTCGTGCAGAACGTTTGTGTCGGACTCGAAGAGGACGTCGTGCCGATCTCGGAACTCCCTGCGGAGGAGAAGGGAACGTTACCATTTCGGTGGCGTTCCATAATTCGTAACCGAGTGTACGACCTCCTTAAACAAGAGCAGAACGCTACGAAGGACCGTCAATCTGACGTTCCTGCGAGCGGGGGAAACGGTGATGCTGAAGACGACATCCCACCTTTGCGCGACAAAGAGGACGGAACTCAATTGGACGAGGACTCGTTCCGAGGATACCTCGTCGAAATGGGCGGAACGCTGGCTGAGACGTTCCAAAACCGAGCGTTGGCCTGGGCGCGAGACTATTTCGGGACAGAAGCTTCCGTTATTCGCGACAAGTTGTGCGACAGACGGGACGAGACGTCAAAAATAGTGACTGCGACCGTTGGGACAAGTTCCCGGAAGAGGGTGACTTTCGGTGCGACTATCAAGGACGGAGATCCCAAAATAGGAGAAGAGGAGCCCGAGGTTTATTCCTTAAACGTGAGAAGAGCTCCCAAGCCGCGGAGAAGCCCTGGGCTCGCGAAGTGAGCGGCGATAACGTCTTCGACGACGGTGAAAGTGTCGTGCCGGAGGGCAAGCGTGTCATCTGCAGCGTTGGTGGAGTGCAAGCGCTGTCGGACGGCTTCATCGATTGCTGCCCGTCCGAAATGCTGGCTGATACAGATGCGGCTGCCAGTCTCGTCGACAAGCGTGTGCTGAAGCGTCTCGGACGAGCCTCCGAACCGCTACGACCTTATACTGGGGGCTTGGATAGTGTCTCGGGACACAAGATTCGCGTTAGTGGGGTTATCGACTTGCCCGTCACGCTTGGAACGCTGGAGAAGACGCTTCCTTTCGTCGTGACCGATCATTTGTTCGTGGACGCAATTCTCGGAACGGACTCGCTAAGGGCGTTCCGTGCGGTGATTGACCTCGAAGAGCAGTCCATGACACTGAAGGAGACGGGAGACGTGATCCCGTTGGGTGCGACATGGGTCGAAGAAACCTACGCGGCTACGATATCGTCGACGGTGCGTTTAGAACCCGGACGTCAGGCCTTAGTGAGATCGAGCTTTCGCGGAACGATGAAGGGCCACTCAGTTGTGTTGGTCGAGGTCGTTCCCGGAACGGACGAGGCTTTGAGAGTCGCGAGGACGTTGTGTACCGTGACGGATGGAACGGTGTTGGTCGAGGTGTGTAATGCTTCCGCGGAAGAAGTCGAGATTAAGTCTGGCGCGTACGTCGCTGCTGTAACCATCGTTCCCAAGTCGGCGTTCGCAACCAGAGCCTCTAAGTCAGATGAAACGACGAGGAACGTAAGCGCAGTGCTGAGTACGGTGAAGGGGAACGTGACGGCTGAAGTTGGAACGATCGAGGCTGAGATGAGTGCCGCCTTGAACGACAGCGAGGAAGACGACTTCGAAGTGGACTTCGAAGACTCGTCACTCGGAGCAGAACAGAGGGGTCTCTTCGCGAAGATGTTGAAGGACCTGAGAGACTTATTCGTCGAAACTTCAAAGAAACCCGGAAGGGCGGACCTGCTACGATTCAGTATAGACACCGGAGACCACGCGCCTATTAAACAGCCTCCGTACAGAGTGTCGAAAGCTGAAAAGAGATGTCATGGAAGCAGAGATTCAAGAATACCTGGACCTCGGACTTATCAGACCGTCGACAAGTCCGTGGGCCAGTCCAGTGCTGATGATACGGAAGCCTGATGGAGGCGTAAGATTCTGCATCGATTATCGGAAACTAAACGCTGTGACCGTGAAGGACATTTATCCAATGCTTTGAGCGACGACATCCTGGACGTTCGGGGGAACGCGAAGCTTTTCTCCACTATGGACATCGCTTCGGGATATTGGAACGTTCCAATGGATCTCGACAGCGTGGAGAAGACGGCTTTCACGAGAAAATTCGGCCTCTACGAGTGGTTGGTTATGCCGTTTGGCTTGTGTAACGCCGTGCCTGCATTCGAGCGTCTGATGGAGAACGTTCTCGTTGATCTCAAGTGGAGGACGTGTCTCGTCTACTTAGACGACTGTGTTGTCTTCAGTGACGACTGTCCGACACATTTGATTCGAGTACGCCAGGTCCTGGAACGTTTCCGAGCGGCAGGGTTCAAGTTAAAGATGAAGAAGTGCCATTGGGGACGTGACCAAGTGGCGTTCCTAGGGCATATCGTGACTCCGACTGGAATCCTACCGAACCCTGAGAAGGCAAAAGCAGTGATGAACATTGAGAGACCGCATGACTTGCACACGGTTAGAGCATTCCTGGGTCTGACAAGCTACTTTCGACGCTACATACCGGGATTCGCTGCGATCTCTGCGCCGCTGGAACGCTTGAAGCAGAAGGACGTCGATTTTCGGTGGAACGACGACTGTGAGGGCGCGCTCCGACAACTACAACGAGCACTAGTGAAACCACCGATACTGGTGTATCCAGACTATAAGAAGAGGTTTAAGCTCTATGTAGATTCGTCACACTTAGCGGTGGGAGCATGTCTGATGCAAGAGGTTGACAAGAGAGACAGGGCGATCGCGTACGCGAGTAAGATGCTAGCTGGATCACAACGGAACTGGGTGAACAAGACAAGTGGAGCGACAGAAATTGAGTGCTGGGGAGTCGTATGGTCGACACGCAAGCTCCGGTGTTATCTGAGTCACGCGGAATTTGATCTGTACACTGATCATCAAGCTCTCACGTGGATTTTCGGCGAGACAACAAGAACGTCAAACGCCAAGTTGGCACGATGGGCTATGGAGCTGTCGCAACTACGGTTTAAGATATACCACAAGCCGGGAACGTCGATGGGACACGCGGATGGTTTGTCGAGACTGTATCACCGACCGGATGCTGGTACTGTTAGTGCCATCAGGATGGGGGACCTTCTCAACGACAGTGAGGAAGAGACTCCTGGAGTGCAAGTGCCGACTTCGGACGAAGCGCAGACTCAATCGGGAACGCAAGCCTTAAACGGAACACTGAGTAGGAACGTCACCGATGTTCCAATCCCAGTCGGGGAGCCTGCCGAGACTACGGATTCTAACGGAGAGACTGGGAGAAGTAACCAACAGATAGAGGATGCGTCCGCAGCTGTCGAGCCTCTCACGCAAGCGGAACAGGAGGAAACCTCGCAAGGGAGAGCCCTACAGGCGAACTCATCACCGATTGACGTGTTTGGGTTGGACTATGACAAGTTCGTGGCTGAGCACGAACGTGTGCCCTGGATGCGAGCACTGAAGGCGTTCCTGAAAGATGGAGCCTTGGCTCTTGATCCACAACTAAGAGTGAGTGTGCTGAAGATGTCTCCACACTACTTGATTCGAAACGGAGTTCTGGCACGTCTCGTACATCTAGGAGCACGTGCCGGTCCAGCCCGAACTGTGTGCGTTCCAACTGTCCCGTTACCGCTCATTGAGACGGTCCTGCACTATTGTCACGCCGACATCTTCTCTGCACACTTAGGGAGAACGAAGACGACGGACAAGGTGAGACGCCACGCGTATTGGCATGGGTGGAGGAAGGACGTGATCGAGTACGTGCGTGAATGTTCTATCTGCAGTGGAGGGAAGGGACACAGACCTTGGAGAGCTGGACTGATGCAACGGATGCCAGTTCAGGACTTGTCTGGTCCGTTCTCGCTACTTATAGTCGACGCAATTGGACCATTGGTCGTTACTCCTCGAGGAAACAAGTACATCCTGGTGTTTGTGGATTATTTCACAAGATGGGTCGAGGCATTTGCGGTCGCTTCGTTGGACACGATCTCGTTTGTGAACGCAATGATAGAGGGCTTTATCTGCCGACATGGAGTACCGGAACGTCTACTAAGTGATCGTGATTCCAACTTCATGTCCAATCTGGCCAAGCCACTGTATCAGACGTTGGGGATTAAGAAGTTGTTCGGAGCGGCGTACCACCCGCAGACACAAGGTCTGGTGGAACGTTTCAACGGAACGTTGATGGGCATGCTACGTATGTTTGTGAACGAGACGCAGACGGATTGGGACGTGTACCTGCCAAGGGTCCTATTTGCGTACCGGACGGCATATCACGAAGGCCTCGGTGACACCCCGTTCTTTAGTCTGTACGGACGAGATCCTGTACTACCTATCGACTTGGCGTTCCTAAACACAGGAAGGGACTGGAAGAGTAACGAAGTTGCGACGTGCCGCCGGAAATTGTATCGCTCGTTGCGTGACTCGCGTCGTCTTGTGGAACGACAACTACTCAAGGCTCAGGATCGACACGAGCAGAGGTTGGACAGCCAAGTGAAGGTGACATATGCTGAAGGAGACGCTGTCTGGGTGTACCAGTACTTTAGAGCCCGAGTGGGGGAACGCAGGACGAAGAAGCTGGCGTTCTCCTGGCACGGTCCCTACCGTGTTGTTGGCCAAGTCGGGGAGAACGCCTACAAGATCGCGATTCCAGCGCACCCGAACAAGGTCGTCACGGTAAACGTCAACCGTCTGAAGCGCTTTCAAGGACGCTGGAGTCGACCCTATGCAGACGAGAAGCCTGACAGAGTCGAAGAAGAAGAGGATGAGGACGGTACGGGTCCATTGGACGTCGAGGACCTGCCGTCGACGAGCTTTGTGGAACGTCTCTCTATTGGCGAAGAAGAAACGGCGTTCTCGGGTGTGTCGTCGCCGATAATGGACGTGATCGCGAAGAGAGTCGAAAAGCGTGAGTTGCAGTATCTCGTACTCACCGCCACGTATGAGACGTTCTGGTTGTCTCGAGCGGCGTTGGCACCCGAGTTTGGAACGATGATACGTGCCTTTGAGGACGCAGATCGGAAGAAGAGAGGTCTGCCGGAGTTGCGTCGGAAGGTCAGGTTGGTCGAAGCCAATGCTGATGTCGACGATGCTGAGGTGTTGTTCTAGCTGGCAACGGGAGCCGGTTAGAATGTGTGCAGTGGTGGGACTGCACGAGAGTGTTTGGGACTCGCTGAGTCTCAGAACACTGAGTGACGTGTACATATTTTCTATTTTGGAACGACCACGGGTTGTTCTTTGGGTTTTACGGAGTTGGGTATTTTGGGAACGTCACGAGCATACGAAGGCGGAGTGTGTCGGGGTGGAACGCGAAGGAGTTTGTGAAGCATCAGTTTGCAACGCGAAGGAGTTTGCGACGCATCAGTTTGGAGCGCGAAGGAGTTTGTGAAGCATCAGTTAAGCGTCAGTTTGGAACGTGAAGGAGTTTGTGGACCATCAGTCTGGAAAGTGAGGAAGTTTAGAAGCGGTAGTTTGGAGTCCGAGGGATTCGGATGCGTCGGTTTGGATCAAGAAGAGGCGTTTTGAGAGAGATTCATTGACGATAGAAACAAAGCGTCAGGAACCAGGCACGGCAACGAGAAACGACGGAACGTTACGGTTAAAAGGGAACGAGAGCTACGAACGGCTACATCGCAAAGACGTGCTACTTGGCGGCCTTCTTCTGGTCGTCCTCATCTTCGTCCTTGTCGATTTCCTCGTCGCCGTCCTCGTGCTCGACGAATTCCTCCTCTTCCTGCTCGTCTTCGTCGTCGTCGGCTTCGGACTCCTCGTCGTCGTTACCTGAAGCGTCTTCGCCGTCGGCCGCAGCTTCCTTCTCTTCGTCCTCGCCTTCATCTTCGAACTCGGACCACTCGTCGCGGCGACGTTCCGTACCGGACGGTGGACGGACAGGTGGAACTTCGTACGTTCCCGCGGTGATCTGAGCCATAATGTCGTCTTGAGACAGCTTGACGGCGTGGTTGTTTACGAGCGTCTGCCATGGTTCCTCGTTCTTCTCACCAGCCCAAGTTACGTTTGGCTTCGTGCTTGACATGGTGTCGCGGCGAACTCGCGCTAAGACAGCAAGGGAGAGCCGGCTCTTCTCGTCTGCATCCGGATTCAGCGCGTCCGTCGACTCGAGCAAAGAGCGCATGCTGGGGTACCCGTAAGTGTCGATATTCGACGGGTCCAGCGCGTTCTCGAGCGTAGCGTCATAGCGTTCCTTGTCCTTCTGCTTCAGGGTCGCTAGGTCCTCGGCAATGGGTTCGTTGTAGGGGCGGCCATCGCGTGTGGCTCTGCCAGGCTGGCCCCGAGCCAATACATCTCAGGGCGATTCTCCAACATCTCGAGGAAGGCATAAAAGCCCCATGTCTTTATGCAAATACTGGTGAAGGCCCAGCGGGTTGGACGGGCGCGCATCTATAGCTTGCGACGCTGAGTCATGGCCGCTGCAGTGGCAAGAGGAGCGTGTAAGGCCCACTCCCAGAAAGCACGGCGATGTGTCATCCAGAAACGCCAGTGTGCGCGGTATACTTGACTGAACTTGATTGGATCGTACCACATGGGACGTCCGGTCAAGGGTACGCAAGGCGCCAGGGCTTCTTACTCAAGAGCCTCTGCCTTCGTCAAGATGGCAGCAATAGCTCGACGAGCGGGAGCAGGGAGCAGCGCGACTCACGTCGAGAAGATGGCCGAACTCGTTGGATGGAACGTGCGCCTTCTTGGGTTTGCTGGCGACGCGAGCCTTTTTAGCGGACGACTTGGAAGTAGAGTCGTCACCGCTGGACTTACGCTTGCCTCGCGCGGGCGACTTAGGCGACTTGGGTGTCTTCTTGGAGGGCGACTTCGACTGCTTGCTCGACGACGTTGTCGACGCCGTAGCGGAGCCTGAAGAGGGAGTGGAGTCTGACGGCGCGGGGAGAGCCACGACGGTTCCTTGGAGAGAAGCGTCGGTCTGACCATTCAGGATGTCCTCGGCGAGCTGGTCCAAGAACTGGAGACCCGACGACATGCTGTTGGCGCCCAGGCGCGCGCGCAGCTCGGTCCAGAACTGCTGCTGAAAGGCCCGCGCAGTGTCCCCTGGGGTTCCATGCTCCTCATTAAAAAGGCGGCGTTGAAGAACGCCCGGAAGCGCCTCAGCTCGGCGGCGGTAAGTCGTGTGGATATGGTGAAGAGCGGATTGCAAAATGAGAGAAATCTGACAACAGGAAGTTTTTTACTTGATGGCTGCCAAGGGGCACGCGAGAAGGTTCGACAGTTGGGACGTGGCGTCGACTGAGGGACGCAATGATGCTTGGTGACTTGGGCGGACAAGGTTTCGGGTGAAGAGCCTTCCTAACGGCTAACGTTCTGGAGGAACTGCTGTTGTGACGATGTCACTTGGAAATCGATGGCGATGTGGGGAGGATTAGCGGAATGGGCGGAACAGACAAACTGGACGATGGACATCGAAGTGGCGGACGAGATGAGAGTCGTCGGCAGCGCTGTGATGGGGATAGTTATCTGGGCTGCAACGACGCCTCTGCGGAACGTGTCGTGGGCGTTCCTCGACGGAACGATCGAGAACGTGCGTGCCATCTACTTTTTCTGGTACACTTGCTGCGATCGCTACTTGGTGGCGGCTCCAAACGCCCATGCCGCTGCAGTGACACCTCCGGAGTACGCGTGCGCGCTAGTGAAGCTACTGTTTCTGGTTCCTATCGCGGTGTTATAGGACTACGAGTCCCGATTCGGGATTACGGGTCGTATGTGCCTTAAGTGGTGTGAGGCGTTCCACCATTCGTGCTGCCTGTACGTTCCAGATGCGAGTCTTTTGCTATGGGGAACGTCCTGCCGGTACGCTCGTGCCACTAGCGAAGCTGTGGTAGCTGCTGTGGATAAAGTTGGAGACTTCATCGTTGGGAGCTACTTGCTGACGTCTCTACCACTGTCAATCCTAATCTACCTGCCCCGCCTGGTGTACGAGAGCGTCGAGGGAATACTGTGTGGCTGGATGGGAGTGACGCTGGTTGTGTTGATCGTGGGCGTCTACCTGGAGTTTGAAATTGGCTGTTGCTACTGGAATTTGGCTGTGTTAGCTGTCGGTTGCTACAGTTATGTGATGCAATATTATGAAGGGCTCCGGCCGAGCGCTATGGACCAGAATGATAAGGCGGCGAGACGCAAGTGGGAAGGACTGGCGGGTCGTATAGAGCGTCGTGAGGAAAGAGAGCGAGTTAGCGTGGAGCGACCGCGAGGCATGCAGGCCGAAAGAACGTCGTCTGGAGTAAGGAACGAGAGTCCGAATGCAAGTGGAACGTCACGTGGGAACGTTCCCGATCTGACTGTGGAAGGCACCGTGCGACAGGCTCCGGGCGATGTGGCTCGTCGAGGTCACCGAGCGTCAGTCGGGGAGAATTGTCACGGTGTACAGTTAGATGGTGGATTGACGATGCTGGCTGACTGCCTGCAGAAGGTCTACTCACTCCAGACTCTCCGGACCACGTCCAAGCAAGCGGGACCTGCGGCCAAGACAGTGACGTTCCAAGTGTGAGGTCGTGAAGCAGCTGGTCGTGGCGGGAATTGGAGCTGGACCGCCACGCACGAGGGATCTGCTAAAAGGTAAGAAGCTCCAAAAACTCTTAGCGAGGTGAAATGAGGAAGTCAGTCGTGGATTTTCTTCTAACAAGCAACATAAGAGTACATCAGCTTTTACATTACTATCACAGTAGTGTCGCTAATACTACTACCTCCTACGTCGGCCCAAGATACTCACGACCACGATTAGAGGAAGACCGCGACAAGAGGAAGATGATATTGACGTGTTTTAGTAGTTATACTTATTTATCTATTTGCATCGGCGCACAGGAAGGATGTCGAGTAATTCGTGCTAAACAAGTCCTAAATTGTCCTATTTGTCCTAAAAATAGACTTGGCTTTAATACTTAGAATGAGATAGGCCCTCATACAATTCGTACTTGACCTTGTTTCCGTGTCTTCCGAAGAAGCGCTATTCGATGCTGAGCACATTCGTAATTATGACGGTGCTATCGTGCATTGCGTTTTTTGAAATGAACATGCTCAAAAGAAGCCAGAACGGGACGACAAGAAGTCGAAAAGCGACGGAAGGCCGATGGCACCAAAGCGTCACCAGGATTGATTTCCCACCAGAAGAACTTTTTCAATGAGCTGTTGAGCTTGCTGTCCGATAAAGCAGCACAGCTGGACGTGAAGGCTTATACGGAGAAAACCCGACCAAATGGAAAGGCACCAAACTGGCTGCAGTTTCGGATATCAATCAGAACTCTGTATGTGGACTGTCAGTCGCGCAAGTATCGGAATGTTACCTATGCTCACAGTGTGGCTAAGTCTGAGCCTCACACAAAGAGCTGGAAAGTACAATTTACGCGTACGTTCTTGTGAAATCCTGAAGTGTTTTTCTTCTGCTTTTAAATCTTAGCGTACAGTACTCAAGTCATGAGGTAAATATCGAATCTATATTTATGATAGCAAGAGAAACGATTTGGTTTTATTCTTACGAGGTTTCTCGCTATACGTCTTATATTTAAAAACCAGCTGCATGATAAAGTTGCAAAAGAAACACAATGATACAGGATGAAAATGAGTGTCCTTTCGAACCTCTGCTCGTTTAAATGGATTTCTATTTACGTCCATTCTCTGTTGTTGTCTACTACGCTGGGGACCACACGGCAAACGCGTGTCTGGTGTGTGCTACATATGAATGGTGCAATCCGATTGGCAGATCATTTTGGATCCGGGATTGTCTTTGGAAGGCAACTTTGATTCGGTTATCAAGGAGTCTGCTGGAAAGATGGTGGTGGTCCGAGCATCGAGTGGCTCCGCAGCGCAGACCGGCCCCGCAGCAATTTAATTATTTGTATGCACTTTTTACGAGGTCTCAACAGATAAGGTAATAGACGCACTGCATGTAGGAGGTAGGAAGTTGTTAGAACCTCATTCAATCAATGTAGCTTTCAAATTTACAACTACTCACATTGCCTCCTAGCCTCCCTCGCATACTCTCAATAGAGCCCAAGCTACGCCGACAGCATCGACAAGCTCGTAGCGGGATTCGCAGCCCCAAATGTACCCCTGGTTACATGAAGTGTGACACATCAACACTTCAGGATACCTGGTACATGGTACCATGGCCGTCAGAGGCTAGCCATTGGCTGATGACATAGCTTTACTAAATGTGTCTTAGATTTTATATAGATAACTCAAGCTTAGTTTTCCTATAAATACGTTCAGTTTACAGCTTACCTTAAATTGGTCACTTCGCTCTCTTCGGCAAAAGGCACCTGTGAGCTGCCGTTCACTAAGAGTTTGGATACTCTCGGAGGCCAACTTCCTCTAGCGCCAGGTGTTGTGTGACCCCGTCACACTTGGTAGCACCTGTAGGCACTCCGCACCAGCGCGGGTAGACTACCTGAAGCTTCCTGAAAATCGTCGACATGGATAGGAGCGACTTCTCCTATCTGAACGACTCACAGTTCGATTCGGCTCGGAAGCAGGCTGGCATCTTCGGGATGGAAGCCTGGTGGCGTCAACATTGGCCGAGCAGCTCGAGCGTGTCAATGCGTTTGACGCCTATCAGCGAGGGTTTATGGCGCATCTGTGGGGAAACTGGCAGGATCCGGCGGCGGAAACAAGTCCGTCACACCAGAGGCCAATACGGCTGGAGGTGAAGTCGTATGAAGGTAAAAAAGGTGAGAGCCTCCGGTTATGGGCTCAAGAGATAGAGCTCGCAATGGACGCGGCTCTGATCTCGACCGAGCGACTCCACGTTGCTTTTGCTCTCTCCGACCTTAGCGGTCGTGCTAAGAGTTGGATGTACACACGGGAGGCGACATCGCCTGGAAGTTGCACATCCTGGGCTCAGCTGAGCGAGCGGCTTCGAGCTGCGTTCCTCTCGTACCGGCAACGCTCGCGCTTCCTCTGATGCAAGCAAGGAAGACGCTATCTGCACGAGTATGTCCAAGGGGTACAGGAGCTCATGGCGTCCCTAGTGGGCAAACCACTCAACGAACGTCAACAGTGTTCATGGATGGCCTTCGAGGGAGCCCGGCGCACACTCAGCCGCTCCGGGTGCAGTAAAGTACCCTCGCAGAGGCGATTCGAGTAGCTCTTCAAGAAGAGTACAGCCAAATCAGGCGCGTACGCCGGCCTCAGCTTCGCCTGGAAGCTCTGTGTTGAATCCTGGATGGACCAGCCCCACCGGACCAATTTGCATGGAGCCCGGGTCCGCCGAACAGCGCGACATTCGCTGCTTGGGCTGCGGGAAGCTAGGCCCCTTTAGGCGTGACGGCCCCGCGGGGAGAGACCGCAGGCGGATTTTCCCCTAGCCCGTCCTCAAGTGTCGCTGGCAGAAGCCATGATCCTGGGGACAGGGGAACATCGGATACTAGTGGAGGGGGGGGGCTACTGGGGAAGAACTAAGGCTTTGTGAGAGATACGCGCGTGATGCGTACCACGGGGACTTAGACCCTGAGAGTCTTCACGTCCTCCAATAGGCGAAGAGCAGCGGCGGGCTGCTTGTAGTAGACAGATGTGTACGGGGATACGACCGCCCCTTTAGAATCTTGATCGATTTTGGGGCGTCGAAGCGATTCGCACGTCGCCAGACGGCTGCCCGTAATAGCAACAAGTTGGCTGATGCGTTGAGAGAAAGCAAAGGCAGCGGGACGGTGTCAGTGCGACTAGCCGACGTGAAGGTTGTCACTGTCCCCAACATTCAAATGGATCTGGTCGTAAAGTTCGAAGGCTTCGACAGCCTAGGACAGCTCTCGCCATGGATCCACACGATTTGATCCTGGGCATGCCCTGGCTAAAAAAACACGACCCCTAGATCGACTGGCGAGGCATATCAATCGGTGCCAGTCGCCCTGCAATGTCCGACATGGCATTGGTGAGTCATGTTCCCACCTCTGGCAGGACCCGGGGCACCCGCAAGGGCGGATAGGGTACCGAAGCATGCGGTAAATGCTTGAGAGTCGCTGATGTATATGACGACTCCGAGGAAGCTTCGATTGTGCCGGCGCTAGGAGGCGCTGGCCAAGTGGGAAACTTAGTTCCACAAGCGAGTAAAATAGTTCCGCAGAAAGCTGCGGCTGTCATGAACGTAGGCATTAGCGTGCTCTAGGGTGTGAAACGGAGTTCCCCACACGGTCACCCACACCTTAACTGAAGTGGAAGACGTCGGATATGCTTCCTGTGTGGGTAACACAGTTCCACATGAGGTGGCGAAGACCATAACTGAAGAGGAAGACGCGGGATGCGCTTCCTGCGTGGGTGACACATCACCACCCGAGGCCTCGAGTGCCTCGGATGTCGGCTCCACGACATCCCCAGACGTGGGAACGAAGCTACACGTCACGGTCGCCGCCGCCACCGCCGCCTTCGAAAGGCGGGTCCGAACCTCGTTCAGATCGACGTTGCTTTAATCAGCTCGGAGGCCAGGACCCGGGCTCCTCCGACGCGGTCGGTGGAAGCGTGCTTTCACATCTTCGATGGCGAGACCGGTTTACCCGTCAAGGCATCTGGTGTCCACTTGGAACTGTTGCCAGAGGCTGCAGAGATACGGAACCTCGCGTAAATGATGGTTGAGATTTCCCTGGTCGACCGCAAAGCTGGGCACATTGCCGAGATGGTGCTCATAAGACCAGAGGCCGCCCCAGAGAAGTTGAACGCCTCCTCTGTCTTGGACGGGGATGTCCTAGAAGGGTTGATCAAGCAGCGTCAGACGCGCTTGGTTTCTAAGATCCTTGAGAACCCCAAGAATCCGGTGTATCCTTTGGTGACAGAGTATGCGGACGTGATGAGCAAACACCCACCGACCCAGCTCCCACCGAATCAAAGCGTTCGACCTGAGATCGGTCTAGTGCCTGGCACAAAGTACTGTGACACGAGACAATGGCCGCTTCCACGAGAAAAGTGCGGGGCATTGATGCCTTCTTCGTTGCGACAGCGAAGGCAGGCATGGTGCGAAAGTCAAAGTCCCCACCCTCGCCGTCAACATTCTGCGCTCGGAAGCCGAACGGGAAGTGGCTTCCAGCTCGCGTTTATAACAAGCTGAACAACGCGACGGTGCTGGCTCAAACACTAATCCCACCATAGGATGTGTTGCTGAACAACATGGCCTAATGCGCACTGTACAGTGCGCTGGATTTGGTAGAATGATACTACCACAGCCTGATGCGCGAGAGCGACATCCCGCTCACCGCGGTGAGCGCTCCAAGCGGCATGCTTTGGGAGTGGCTCGCTGTGCCGTAGGGCTTGGCTAACGCCCTGGCGACATTCGACCACCTGGTGACGCATCTGTTCAGGCCATGGCTTGCCTTCGTGCAAAACGTACTTCGTCGCCATTTTTGTCCTTAGCCGTGCCGAGGGACGCAAGACGGTCTTGGAGGTGCGTTTGGGGCACGTCCGTCGAGTGATAAAGATGATGCGAGCGAACAAGCTCTACGCCGACATCGACAAGTGCGTCCTCGCGTCATCAGAGATTAGGGGTTCGTGTTTGAGGTCATTGCTGTATGGCCGACACCCTGATCTCAGAAGAATCTTCGAAAGTGGTTCGGCTTGGCCAATTACCTTCACAAGTACAGCGCAGGGTACGCGGGCCTCGCTAATCCCTTGTCGGGCCTCCTTCAGAAGGACGCCGACTGGCGTTGGGAGCGAGAGCACCAAAATGCCTTTGACAGCATCAAGGCCAGTCTCCAAGCGGCTCCTGTCTTGGCCCTGCCGGACGGAACGATACCGCTCATTGTCGTCTGCGATGCCTCCGACTATACCATCGGCTGTGCATTGTTGCGGCCCGATGCAGCGGGTCACGAGCGAGTCATCTCGTTCCAGTCCAGGCAGCTCAAAGCCGCCGAGCAAAACTACCCCGTTCACGACAAGGTGCTCCTGGCAATGAAGTATGCCCTTGTTAAATTTCATGTTCATCTTCTGGGCTCAAGATCCTTTGTGAACTACACAGACCACGCGTCCTTGAGGGCGGCGACGACCTCGCCTCACCCCGTTCAGCGGATGCGAGGTGGTTGTCCTTCTTCGCGAACAGCAACTTCCGCAGTGAGTACAAGCCGGGCACGCTCAACGTGCTTGCGGACATCCTCACTCGGCGTTCAGACTACGAGTTGGCCCATATTACACGGGTGCCAGCGGATCTTTATTATCGGATACGCGTGGCGTATAAGGACGATGCGGCTGTCTCGCCTATCGTCAAGTTCTTAGCAGCAGGACGAACGCAAAGTCCGACTGGCTTTCGTCGCGACAGCGGTTCCAGCCTTCACCACTATCGGGTGAAGCCTAGTGAACCTCCACGCGTGGTCGTACCCAACGACGAGGATCTGAAGCTCGACATCCTCGCGGAGGCGCACGATGCGCACTCCAGCGGCCACTTAAGTCGGGAGAAGACCTTCCTGTCGGTCTCTCAGGAATTCTGGTGGACCCACATGCACCAGTGGATCGCCCAGTACGTAAATACATGCCAGACACGTCAGCGAGCTAAACCCGCAGGGCACACTTCTGCTCCGTTACAGAGCCTGCCCATTCTGACTGACTGTTGAATGTCGATGAGGCTTGATTTCATTATTGGGCTTCCCGCCGACGGACACGGCAACACCAGGAATTTGTTATTCGCGTATCGGATGAGCCTGAGGGTTAATCTTGCTCCAGTACCCGCTACCGTCACAGGCGAACAGACCTTGAGTTTGTTCGTAAACGGTGTGCTCCGCTGTCACGGTCTCCCGAAGACGATTGTCTCGGACCGAGACCCGCGGTTCACGGCTGCGTTCTGAAAAAGGATGTTCTCTTTGCTCGGAACTCGCCTGTAGATGCCCACTGCGGACCATTCACAGACAGACAGCAAGCCGGAGCGCGTCAATTGAGTGCTCGAGGTCACTTTGAGCAATGTGTGCGCGGTTGCTTCACAAATGTGGTCAACGCAGACTCCAGTTGCTGCGTTTTCACACAACAACGCGGTGCACGCGTCCACGGGGCTTGCGCCGTTGTACTTGAATGGCTTTCGGCACCCCAGAGTGCCCATCTCGCTTCGAGGGGACGCTGCACACGCTATTCTAAATGGAGGAGAGGGTCATAAAGCCTTTTCATCCCAAATCTCAGATATGAGACCGGTTTCGCTGCGGAATTAAAAGGAGTTCTTTGTGAACACCAAACTAAGTGTGATCAGCAGGGTCCGCGATGCAATGGCAGCGGCCCAGGACAAATGCAGGAGAAGTACTCTGGTCCAACCTGGAAGAGGAACCTTAACTGTGTTTACGGTGGGTGAATTAGTGCTATTAGACACGAGGAACCTACCCCTATCCACAGTCAGCTCTGTTGCCAGCACCAAGCTGAAGCACCACTACATTGGACCATTCGCAGTCCTGGTCAGGCATGGCGTGTCATACACCATCGACCTGCCTAGGTCAATGACGTAGCACGGGACGTTCTACGTTAAACATCCGAAGCGGTACTATGAGCCGCAGGGGGTTGCTGATTTGCAGACCCACCTTGTCCCATTTTCTCGAAGCACGGACCGACCACACACGTCGGCGAGGGCGTCGGAACAGGCATCCAAACCTCGGGTGGAACAGCAAGGCTGCGGTCAAGCCCGTACGCCGGAGGTGCCCCGTACGAGCAGACCTCGGGGCCAAACGCCGAGTACGTCGGGTACGTCGGGTACGCATCATACGCGTACGCCGAATGCGGCTCCGGACGCGACAGCAGAGCCTCGATACGTCGGATCCTGGGGCAGACCTCGTCAAGATCGGACGAAGAGGCCCGCCTGTCCACCCGCAGATGCAGGCACGAGACCTCATGCTCCAAAAGGTCCAGGCGGCCCGCAAGACGAGCGAGCACGACCGGATTCTCGCCCTGGGCGGCAGCATCACCGCCCGTCTCAAGGCCAAGTGCAATCTCAAGCACAAGGACGCGTTGACGAAGGCGGTCAACCTCAGGGTCCTACGTCGGACCCGCAGGAGAAGCACTCGGACGAGAGTAGTGTTTGGGGGGGGGGGTACTCGTACTTGTACGGGGGCATATTCGCCCCTACTTGCCCGGAACGGAGAAGACCACTACCACGTGGAGCGGATATTCCAGGAGCAAAGACATCACGGTAAGCGACCGCTCCTCGTGGAGTGGAGGGGTTACGCCCACTCCGAGGGCTCGTGGGAGCCGATTGAATGCCTCCTAATAGGCTGCCCGAAGGCGGTCGCAATCTGGGAACAGAAGCGACAGCAGCTTCGTAAATAGTCCGGCCGAACGGGGTACGGACGATGAATACATTCCGTACCCGCGCACATCGTGAGCGCTGGAAGCCGCACGCTTCATGATGTTCCTTGGCAGCATGCGCTTGCAGACCAAGTGGGCAAACCGAACACGAAGATCACGCTGGTCCAGGATTCGGGACAACTGCTGATCTTCATGGGGTTCCCGTAACTCCGTGGGTGAGTACTTACGAGACGCCACCCATGCCCAGAACATGTCCTCACAAAACCTCCACGTGGGACAGTTCTCGGGCATAACCCAGGGGTATACCCAGAGAGGATAGAGACCACCCCGGGTCTCAGGCTTCTTACGACAAGTCGTGAAGTCCTTAAGGAGGATGCGGTGTGGCGCGAGAAGCACACACCGAGCAGCCTCCAAGTTGTCAACGAGCAACTGTTCTTTCTAAACAAGGGCACGTTCGTAGATGCCCCTAGAAGTGTGACCGCCCACAAGGTCACGAGGAGCGACGAGAATCTCATGAAAGAGATCTGTCCAGAGCTCTCCTCGGGAAGCCAACAGCCGCTTGAGTAGATGGCAGCTTAATGGTTGACGGGTGTCGCCACCGGACCCCCCCCCCACACACACACACACGCACATACGCTGGGCAGCTTAAAAAATTCTGTTGCTGCTGGTCGAGATCGTACGTGACCCCCCCCCCCGGCCTCATGGATGGCACCCTCCTCTTTCTCTTCATCCGAGGAACCAAAGAGGTTCCGATAGGAGTACCCAGTCTCCTTCTCTTCGCGAAGTGGAGACTTCGAAGACGTGCGAATTTTAGAGGGCTTGTCGCTTTTGGCTATGAATTTGGCAGCCTTAGCACGCGCAAGGCCCTCGGCGAGCGAGAGATATTTGGGTTTTTCTCGTCACCAAGGTTTTAAGCTTTGATAGAGCCTTTAGCCTTGACCTCAAAACGCTTCGAGCGCACTGACGTCCTGAAAATATCATCGTCGTGCTCGCTAGTGTGTTCTCCCACGGAGCCCACGGGAGCATCATGAGTGCTCCCAGACTCGACCTAGCCCTCACTGCCCGAGCTGAACTCACGTTCAACGAACCGCGGGCTCGGTCGGTTGTCTGGAGAGACCGAACGTGACGGACTGCGGTGCTTGCTCGCAGCCGCGTCGCCGGATGAGCCGATCGCCTTCGAGGCCACCTTAGAAACCTCCTGAAGTGACAAGATTTACCGCGAGGCTTAGTGCTCTTGGCTTGCACCTTTCCGGCAGCAGCCTTGGGGTGTGCTTTTGCACCGCTCGTCGCAGTGCCACGGGCATACCAAAGGTCAAAGTGAAGACTGAGAAGAAGAGCGCTCAAGTGCTGCTCGAGGCTCTAACTGCAAAATGAGACCCCGTCCCGTACGCGCAGGCAAGCGATGTATTTCAACTTTGAAAATGAAAGCTTGTGACGTACACTTCCTCATTCGGATTGGCCAGTAAACTAACCTAAGTGGGGGAGGATGTAACGGGGTACGTACTTAAACATGTACCCCTGGTTACATGAAGTGTGATACATCAACACTTCGGGATACATTGTACATGGTACCATGGTCGTCAGAGGCTAGCCATT
This sequence comes from Phytophthora infestans T30-4, assembly GCF_000142945.1. NCBI lineage: Eukaryota > Oomycota > Peronosporomycetes > Peronosporales > Peronosporaceae > Phytophthora > Phytophthora infestans. The sequence goes on along the minus strand of NW_003303664.1, from coordinate 25,836 downwards.
AGCTGATAACATAGCTTTACGATAGATGACTTATGTTTTGTATATTTAACGCAAGCTTAGCCTATCTATAAATACGCTCAACTTACAACTTACCCTAAATTGGTCACCTCGCTCCCTCCGACAAAAGGGACCAGTGAACCGCTGTTCACTGAGAATGTGTATACTCTCGGAAGCCGCCTTCCACTAGCGCAAGGTGCTGTGTTGCCCCGTCACATCAATAATAAGACCCTCAAGAACCGGCTTCTCATTACTTAAAAGTTACCCAGCATATATGTGGAGCCCGTTACGAAGCTCGTTGCTTATGTAGACAAGTAGAAGGGGTAGATAGTCTAAAGGGGGTCAATCGGTGATTCTGCGGTTGCGACTGGGCAGCTCGTGCCGCAACCCAGAAATTTTGACCGACGAGTGCCGAAAGCTTGCGACTTCCTCGCGAATACGCCCAACGCGACGCTCACATACGCGATTCAAGCGCTCTATGGTGTTGAAGCTTACGATGAATTGCCATTGTCTCAAGGGAGAGCTTGTGTAACGAATAGAGAAGACATTAAAAACCTGCGTCGCTTTGATGGCAAGGGCTTCTACGGCTAGAAACAAGGGTATAGCCGTCGCTATTCAGAGGCGGTTCGAGTGAGTGAAAGAGTTTGAATGCTGGAAGTAGAAGGTTGACGAGGGGTGGGCACATGGCGCAAGCTCAAACTACCGATTTTGCGTGCCGGCTGCGGGTGCGACGGCCAAATCGGATTAGCTCATCGATTCGTGCGAAAACCCACGCACATTACCAGCATCCAAGCCAAAATTGTGTTTATGGGGACCTGAGAACGCCTATCCGGATCATGATTGCGGATGGCACGAAGATCGACGCAGTTGCAACGGGGGCCGTCGGGTTGAAGATGGAGGATGGATCGTTCGTGAAGCTGGCGATTGATCTTAACATGCCTAACGTTGGCAGAAGCCTCATGTCCTGGTCTAAACCGGCTGAAAAGGACGTCACGGTGTAGTTCAAAGGACACGAGTGGCTTCCGCTATGGTGACGCTATCACCATGGATACCTCGCGCTGTAGAAACATTCACAAGCTAAAGACAGTGGAGGGCGAGGAGAGGTGTGTTACGTTGCAATATCTTGTAAGGCGCCGTATGAGATATGGTAGACACGTCTAGCTCACATCCCAAGCGCTAAGACAAAAATTGACCTCGGCAGAAAGTGAATGTCGCATCACGGATGAAGTCACGAGTGAGGACGTCTGTACAGGCTGCTGCGTAGGGAGATGAGAGCGGATGACTTCCCTCGAGTCGGACACTTTCATCATATGTGGCGTTGCAGTGAATTTATGCGTACAAATGTGAAGGGTCCAAATGGACCCAAGACGACTGGTGGTTGCACGTATGTGGTGTTTATAGACGATTACTCGCGTTATATAACTTGAGATTGAATTTAGGCCATGCATAACATATTTGTCAGCCAGTTGTTCAACGGCCAAGACAACGGGACGTCGCGAAACGCCATGATAAACGGCGACTCATAGAGTACAAAAGCTGTCATGAAAAACGTTTGTTTCCCCCTGGAATCCACATAGCGGCCAAACTGCCTTCCGGGCCTTATATTTCCACAATTATAGCATAATCTAATTATGCCTAGTTAGTACGGATAAATGTTTAATCGGCTTTACAAGCTTGTTCGCTACCTCGAGAGAGCGCTGCCCCCAAGGTCACCCAAATGTGGTCTCTCCCTGCGCGGACCTTCATTCAAGGGTGTTCGCCAGATCGTCGGCGCGCGCCTTCTTGTAGCGCTCACCGCCTCGAGGACCTACTATACCTCCGCGATATCCGTCCCATGAGCGCTCGCTGCCGCGAGGACATGCTAAACCACGTTGGACTCCACTACGTGAAAGCTTCCCACCAAGGCACTGTGGTGGATCGCATTACTTGTCACCAAGAGGACGATCGCCACTGCGTGTCAGATCGAGGAATATCGAGCCTTGTGGACCATCAAGACATGACGGGCCAGCGCAACACAGATGCGAAGGACATCGTTGTCTCCACGTCGGAACCAGACGAGGCACTATGGACCTCAACTAGACGAAGAGCGCCGAGGGGGAGGAGCAACCCAAAGCACAGAGACCTGGAACGACTCAGATCAATGCTCAGGGATCTGCAACTGGCCAGAGTAGAGGTGCATGTCGCCGTAATGAGACCAACCCAGGCAAGATGGTGCCAACCAAGGTCCGACGGCGTCAGTGAATGCTGTTGGTCGCGACGAGAACATAGAATATGTTGAGGGAAACTTTAAGGAGTGGATCCTCGACTCGGGATCGCAGGTCAATATTCGTGGTGGGCTGACTGTTCACGACGCTGTTTGAAGACAAGACGAACCGGTTGGACTTCGCTAATGGTGCTACGGAGCTCGCGACTTTCAGTTGCTCTATCCTACTGCGTGTTGCTAGCAAAACAGCTGGTGAACTTGAGGATCGACTTACTGATGAAGTGATCTGCACGCCGAGCTTCAAGGTCAGCATATGATGCCTACAGACTACCGGCAACTACAAGCTAATGTGCTTAGTGGGTCAGAAGACGGCGTAAAGCACTATCCTAAAGTTTGGGATGCGAGACAACATCTATCGGCTGCGAAGTGAGAAGGCAACCGAAGTGATGGATATGGATATGGCTACGCAAGAGGGATATGGAGCAGACGCATCAGCGCTTTGGTCACCTGCACATGACTTTGCTCCCGGTGGATGCAGCAAAGATGAATTTAGGGATTAAACACAACACGAATAAACTAAACACCTACAAATGCATTGGCTGTGTTGTGAGTAATGCCAAGTCAATGAGCCAAAAGCGGCATCCTGTCTACACGACTAAACCACATGAGTTGCTGGAAATGAACATATGTGGTATAAACGTGTAGACATCATCCAGGACTACCTTGTTCATGCTCTTTGTGGATGTTGTTACAAGCTACAAATGAGCATATTTATTTGAAAAGACGATATAAGCTACTTGGTTATTCTGAAACTACTAAGGGAGCTTGAGGCACATCCCAAAGGCTACAGGTGCTACAGCTTCGATTGGACCAAGACGGTGCGTTTGCTGGAACCAAGCCGCATTAGTATTACTGAACATGGCATCGTACAGTAGTTCACGAACGCGTACGTTTAGCAAGAGAACGGGATTGCAAAAATAGCGAATGCTATTGTGTTGCCTCGCGTGCGAACTTTGCTGACAGCGACACACCTTCCTAACATGCTGTGGGTAAAGCTCTGCTGGACATGGTGACTACGCTGAACATGCTTCCTACCAAGCTGTTGGTAATGACTTCTCGTACGATAAATTGTATTGACGGAAACGGCCACTAAGTATCCTGTGGACCTGGGGCTGAATTGTCCATGTGCGAGTACCACCTGAGTCAGGCCATAGGAAGGAGAAACTTACGCCACGGCCACGAATGCATCTTTTGTCCGATTACAGTGACACTACCAATGGCTACAAATTTCTAGACCTATAGGCCTGTCAGGTGAAAACGGCACAGAGCGAAAATTGCCGCTTTCGCGAGGAGTTCACAGTGGGTGGAACCTACATGAAGCAACTATTGGAGATCGCGTACCTGGCCACGCTGCACGTTCTGCCAGGGGAGCCAAGTGACAATAATCAAGACGGGTATCTATACCTACGCTGCTGAGATCAGCGGTCCTGTGCCGATGAGCCAGGCATATTAACTTCATGCAGCTGAATGGACGGTGGAAGCGGTGAAGGCCAATGGGAGTGCAGAGCATGATGCGTGTGCGCATCAAGCGGCAGGGCGTGAAAAAGCCCGCCGAGCCTCAGGTTGCACCTGAGAAGTGACCGAAGCCGATAAGACGACGGAGAGACGCAACCGCAAGGCGCAAAAGGTGCTCGTAAAGGAAAACATGGATTTGCAATTTAGAAACCTCCATTCGATCCATGTCTGAAGCGACCGAGAAAAACGCAGAAGGCAATCGTAAGATTGATCGACTACGTGCTGGCCAGGAAACGGCGCATGGCGCGGACTGGCGGGCGGCAATGCTCACAGAACTGGTGTTGCTTAAGAAGCACAGGGCCTGACAGCTTGGACAGCGGAGAAGGCGAAAGGTGTCAAGGTAACTACGTGTCTTTGGATTTTGCAGTGAAGCGAGATGATCGTGGCCGCGTGGCAATTCAAGGCTCATCTCGGCATTCGTGGATTCAAGCAACAATTCGGCATCAAGTACAGTGAAACATATGCACCTGTGATTTGCTTTGAGTGTATTCATGCAGCAGTCTATAACGAGTATGTGAGATACTCCTGTACGGAGATACCGACGACCTGATTTTCATGGGGCAGCCACCTGGGTCTCATGTGGGTGGTCTGAGTACTGTATGCGATTTTTAAAGAGTCTCTATGGATTAAAGCAGGCGCCCAAGCTTTAGTACTGGACCCTACATGCCAATATGGTTACACACTTTGAACGGTCGAATTAAGATGATGGGTTGTATGCATTGAAGGGGGAAATTGAAGCCAAAGTGCTGTTTACTGTCTACGTGTATGACATATTGTTTATGAAACCTCGATACCTGTGCGCCAAGATTACACCTGCGCACAAAGGTTTCTGCAAGAAACCTTTGTGCTGACTATGCTGGGTATAACCTGGTGTCGCGATCTTGATTATTAGACTTAGCCAACCGATTTCGCATTGTCGAAAGCGGTATGTGCTGGAAGTCTTGCGGGGCTTCCACATGCTTGATTATAACGGATGTGTTACTTCTGAGGCTAATATATTGTCGAAGGCTACTGTACCTGCGACGAAGAGCTATCTGCCGTACCGTGATCTGGTGGACGCGCTTTAGTACCTTGTGCATACTTCGAGGTCTAACATTACGCGTGCAGCCAAATATCTTAGTAAGTTCCTGACTTCCTGCGACAGCACACGATACGCGTAGATAAGAGGGTACTTGGGTATCTAAAGGCTACGTTGGATTACAAATTGGTGATGAACATCTTTAAGGGAAGTACTGCCACTGTACGCTTTTACTCAGATGCGAATTATGCGAATGATCCTGTGGGCGGTCAGATTATCAGTGGCTATACGAGCTTGATGGTAACGTGATATCGTATGAGCTGAGAAAGCACTAGGTCAATTTGCTGAACAAGTGCGAAGCGGAGTATGCTACCATGACTGAAGCCACCAAGAACGTGATGTGGCTCGCGGACTTGTGTGAAGAGCTGGTCCGGAAGAATGTGGTGCCTGCTGTAGGCTAATAATAAGGAAGCGATCTCGTTGTCCGCTAAGCTGGGCAAGCACTTCAAGTCTGAGCGCATTGACAGTTAGTAATATATGCGGAGACGTAACGTTTAGGTAAGATGCTCACGTCGCACCGAGCCGACGGTCGCGGACGTCATGGCCAAGCCACTTGCGGTGGTAAAGCTCACTCGCTTTCGACAAGCGATAAAGAACTTGTTCGGGGACGCTCCAGATGATACTACTATAACTGCGATTGCTGCGGCTACTGCCGAGACTGCGTCTCCGCTGAGAATGCTATTGCTGCAGTGCGAACGGACTAGATGGAGTCTTAACTCTGTCAGACAGATAAGGACCCGAGCGAACGCAAAAGGACTGGGCGATACGATGGCCAAACGTGACAGCAACAATGTATTCGATTGCGATGGTGCACTGAGAAGGTCGATCAGGACGCACCTGTCTCGCGGGGTTGTACCACGAGTTGCACCTGAGCTGACAGCGGACGCCGAGCGTCTAGACTACGAATACGACTACGCCTACGACTACGAAGGCTACCCCGAATGGATGATGGTCAGTGTTGACTGTATCCTATTATTAGCTGTACGGATTGCGGTGCTGCTGAGCTTCGACTTCAGCCTGTGAAATCTTGTGTGTAACCGCGTCAACCAGGCGTTGTATTTGCCGGACCAAGTAGAAGTGGGATGAGGCCATCCCCAGCAGAGCGTACAAACGGTCTGGCAGTGCCCGGCACACTGACATCCGATCATGAATAATTTCCAACGCCTGACGCCGCAGCCACTGGCTGCGCAAAGCGATTCCCAGATTACTAAGATCGCTTGGCAAAAGCGACCGTGTCGTCGTGCTGCTCACGACCCGCTGACTTAGGTGAAGTGTGCTTCGTACTACTTAATGTATAGAATAGAACTTTGCGGAGCGGTGCACTGGCTTGCGTGAAGCTGGATCCTTCACGGACATTTAAATATACGGTTCAGCAAACCCTAGATACGAGCAAGCCTTATTTTAGAACTGCATTCCTGTCGTGGCCTTTTGCTCGACACTCACTCTGTTTACAGACCTCTTTTGTTGCTAGTGCTTCTTTAGTGTAAGCCCCACGCTCAGAAGCAGCCTACAGTTAGAGAGCAATCCAGTACACCGGACGAGCCCAGCGTCACCTCAGCTCCAAGCCAATCCATGACCAATATTTACATATTACAAGTCATGCGTACCGAATTTTATATGTAAGTGGACGAAATATTTTTGGTCAGTAGGCTTACCGGGGCAGCAATAAAGATGCCGTTTCCCGCTGATGATGGACTCAAATGTCGCGGGGTGGGCATAGTTTGACATAGAGCTTAATTTACTTTCAACCACTACACACTTTTATACGGGTGATTATTGGGCAATATTTGACGACCCGAAGTCTGAAAATGATAAAATAGATCATGTATCCGAGGCTGAGCATTTACGTTTCCGCACTCCTCAACTAAACGGTCGGTGGCATTCTTCGCCGATGTGTACTCGTCAGAGTTGGATCGTTCGGGGTGAGAACTCGAACGCACACTCGCCAACTATGATCATACCAGCGTGTACGCGTTGCCGTCGCTGTTGCACTGCACCGATCGCCCAAGGAGATTTCGAACCCCCGCCCTAGAACTACTGCGAGTTGTAGACTCAATCGAGCACATCGCTGTTCGAGCCGCGGCGCAGGCCTGTTTCCTCCTCCGATGATTTTTTGAGTGATGAGTATCGGGAGTGTCCGTGTCAAGACTTCTGTGACTTAACATATGGGTCTGAAGAAATTAGAAGCGCAGAGTTGCATTTAGTTTGGAGTGCATCAGTGCAGAAACCGATCTCTTTGATGCCATGGACAATTTAGCTTATGTCGATGAAAAACTGCTCTATTCTGGGAAAGGTCAAGAGTCGGTGCATCTTAGTTCCTATGAGCTGCTACCAGCGTCTATAAATGCAGGGTTCCTGTCATTGCAATGCGTTATGAGCGACTGTGTAGTTGCTGGCGGAGACTACACATTTAAGATACGACACATGTCAAAAGCTAAGCTGGGGCGGGAGGGTAGACGTTTTCGAAGAATTCAGTGCTCTGCTGCCACGTCTTCGTTTCTACCTGCTCATGCGCGATCTGCGGTATATACCAATAGTGAAACCAGTACAATAATCTGCATATAGCTGTGAAACAATCTAAAAAATGAACATACGAACTGTTCCGGTACAGATTGGTAACGCAGATTTTACTCCATACTGGTGGTACGCCACTCGAGCTACTACTATTTTTCTTAAACACCTTAAATTTCCTTTAAGTGGTTTTGTTTTTGGAAATTTGACAGCGGTCGTATAGATTTAATCTTAATTGACAACACTAGTAAGATCTCCGACAGTTCCAGACCGCGGTATCGAGCTAATTGGCTCTGCCAAGCGCGGTTTACAAAAATTGTAAGTCTCGCAGAAACAGTAGTGTACTATTAGCAGCGCTGCGAAGAAATATATAGTCCGGAGTAGGACTATTTTGAGCGTATATACTTGACCCGTAGGGTTAGGTTTCAAATTTAGGCGAGCTAATTGTTTACCTCGCTTGTACACATTTCTAAACAAGTTCTAAATATGTTTTTGCAGTGTATCCCCGCATGGACTTGGACCGTTCTTGACGTTTGATTGTAAGCTGACGATACTATAAATCGGATTAGTGCTAACCGTCTGCGGTGGCCTGGCTGACCTCGCGTTCTGTTCGTCGATCCTATATTCAGGAACTTTGGTGGGATCTCTGTCACTAGAATTGCGACCATTGTAAGCACATATCGACGTAAGATATGACCTATACGATGCTTAAGGCCTACATATTTTCCAATCTTTAAAAAATCTTTATTTCAGTTCTCCCACAAACTATAACGACCGCGAGCTACGGCGTAAACTACGGTCACGCTGTAACCTTGTTCGTTCACAGTTGTCCGCTCGATTTTTGCTTAGTTAGCGCATCTATGGCATCATATCATCTCTTCCGTCGCAAGGAAAATACTTTTAGAATAATAGCGTTCCATGCGCCAGACCAAGCGCTGTGCTACATTGTGTCTGCTGAACTTACCGCTTCCTTGATAAGCGACATTCTGTGCTCGACCAGCGAATCGTAATCACCCCGCTCAAGAAACTCGCGCCATTGTCGGCAACGATAACAGCCTTCTTGCTCACACAGCACTCGTTGCATTCGTCGGTGTTGACGGATGCAGCGAACAGGTCCGATGCAAACGTTGCGTTCTCCTCCTTGCGCACGGAGCCATCGTGCGTGCGCAGTAGTACCAGCTCTTGATCGAGGGACACGCCGCACTGCACCTGTAAGTTTTTGCCCTTAGACGGAGCACGCTAGGCCGTTGCTCAATATTGCTCTTTGCAACAATGCGGCGGGCAGTAATGAAAACTACACAGCGTTAGATACAGCCACACCCAGCCAGTTTTGGCCTGCCTATATGCGTCAAGGACGCGCTTCTTCGCATTGGCGCGCGTGAAACACCAAAAATGTACTATCAAAGCACGGCTAGCACAGTCATATCGCTAGCATCACCAACTTCTCAAGACTGACCACCGCAATAGTACGTTCTGCACCAACCGTAATTCACTCGCTAATTGCCCAATCGGCAACCTGATCGTCACCGAAATATCATCCAACCAGCGCATTTTCCCAGCGAGATGGGGGGCAAAATCATATTCCAATCAGCCACATGAAGCTCATTCTCCCAGCTCCTCCCTTTTGAAATGACCATTCGACACCCCTGACTGCTTATCGTCTCAGCAATGCCATGCATCTAGACAGTGAACCTTCTGGATGGTTTTAAGCAGACTAGGGTGGTGAAGAGTGAGCTGGCCCCGTGCAAGGCTTGTGCAGATGTAACGTCGGTCTAAGAGGGTGTGACGTTGGCAATGCTTCATACACCGAGTGATTTTGCGACAGCGAACAAGCCATGCGAGACGTACAATGCAGCGATCAAAAGCGATGTCACGCTCCGAAGATAGCAGAAGGTCGGCGCCCTACTGTCCCAGCTACTTACGCTCTGTGTCAAAGTGAAGCTGCCACCGCCTGGCCATTTGCCGTGTCCCCTGCGCCATATTCTCGGTTGGTTCGTCGAGCTCGGGCGATGTCGCGAGCGGGCTTGCTTGAGCTACACTCCCGGTCTCCGGACGGTATCGCATTTTTGCTAGCTACCGCGACTGAGGCCGACGCTTCGGATACAGTCCGTGTTACCAGCAAGCCGTGTCCGCGTGTACAGGATGCGATTCGCCGACGCAACGTTAAGGACTTATCCGTTACAGCCCGGCTGAGCAAATTGTCTGCTGCAATGTGAAACGCTTGGTATGCCTTTACAGGGTGATGGATTGACATCAATTCGGGTAAGTGAACTTGTCAATTTGCGATTAAGCACGCCTTTTGTAGCGGGGTTACATGGTGTGGAGCACACAAGGGTACTTCGTACCGGATAGTTAACAAACACTCAGTACATAAGTTGGAGAGTTAAGAAGGTCTCTCAGTACGTTGGCTGAAAGCCACACGTTATGCATTTGATTAGGTTTAACTATGCTAGATAGTTAAAGAGATACATTTACCCCTAGGCGGCTTGGCCGCAATAATAGTAAATAAATCACTTCTGGTTTTGAAGCATAAAAGTTAAGGTGTTAACTTTGAGCCCTGGTCTTGGGCTGTAAGTGTCCTTTGGATAAGGAACTTAGTATTAGTGACTCTTTGAGTCGAACGTCTTCCTCTGACGCTAAAGCTACGGCAGCCCCGCTGCACTTGGTAGCACTTGTAGTCAATCCCGCTCCTGAGTCGGTTGACTATATCCTCTGCGAGGATGGAACACCCCGTGTTCGCGAATTTGCCCCCGGCGCAGCAGGACGCGCTTACTAAGCTTATGTCCTTGCTTGGCCCGGAGGGCGTGGCTCATCTTGCATCGCAAGGTCCAGAGGCGGTCACTGCCAGGCTGGAATCGTTCTCCCGCTACGAGAACGCGCTCTTGGAGCATGTCCAAGAGAAGATGAGCGCCGCAACGGCGGCGGCGTCGATGACGCGTGAAGAGTCTATGAGACTGAAACCGCTCATGGTGAGCGTAAAAACCTTCGAGGGGAAGGATGGAGAGAATCTCCTTCTCTGGACCCGTGAGGTCAAGATGGCCATGGGATCGGCCCTGCTCCAGTCTGAGCATCAGCGCGTGGCACTGGCTATCTCCAGGCTTGGAGGTCGCGCTCGCGAATAAGCACTAACGTGCGGCACGTCTGTTAACGCTGCATTTCCCACTTGGGATCAGCTGATGCAACAGCTTTCGCGCGTGTTCGCGCCGCCTAATCAGGCGTACCGTATCCGGTCAAAGTTCCTTGCTACCCGCCAGGGTAAGAAGGATTTATTGGACTATGTCCAAGAGTTGTAAACTCTTATCGCCGGAATGGCGGCGGACCCTCTTCCGGAACTGGTCAGCGTGACCGTGTTCATGGAGGGACTTCGTGTGAGCGCAGCTCGAACGGAAGTATTCCGTGTACACCCTAACTCTTTTGAAGAGGCGGTGGATGTGGCATTGAATGCCGAGCACAACTTCAGGTCGGCACGACCTGGTTGGAGCGCTGGTAGCGCAAGCTCTTCGAGCGGTCCAGAGCCGATGGACCTCAGCTATGCTGAAGATGAAGAAGCGGAGCTTCTTGCTGCGGAGCAGCGCGCCGGCATCCGCCGATGCTTGCTGGTCGTTCAAGCGAACGTGAAGGGCTTTGCAAAGCCATGGAGAGTCTTGATTGACTCGGGAGCCTCGGGCAACTACGCCCGTCGCTCCACCCTGGAAGGGAGTCAGCTGTATGCTGAGGCACTGGTAGTGCCAACGAGAGATACGATCTCTGTCCGTCTCGCGACGGGGACACTGGTAACTGTGTCGAAGGTCTCTGTCGACCTTGGAGTGAAGTTTGAGAACTTTGATAGCGTGGAACGCTGTTTGGTCTTAGACCTGGATGCGAGGTATGACCTCATCCTTGGCATGGCATGGCTGGAACGCCATGAGCCATGGATCGACTGGAAGTCGAAAACGCTGGGTGCGTCGCACCCTGCTCCTAGTGGAGCTTTGGCGAGTCATGAATTCACCTCTGCTAGGAAGCAGAAGCGCTTTTGGCGCGAGCACGAGGCCGAGGCGGCCGTAGTGCTAGACATTGGTATGTCCGAAATTGTTAGCAACGAGGTTGCTGTTTGCCCTGAGGGCGTAGGTGGTGCGGCACGTTATCCGCTGAGCGGTGCAGGTCAGGTCAATGACCAACTGCTGGGTCCTGGTGAGGACGAGCGCGGAGTGGCGCGTAACCTACTGAGTGGTACGAATCTGGTCGATGACCTACCGCTGCGTGACCCGAGGGTCGCGGTCGACTGCGCGTCGAGGCATCATGGGCGTGGCCCAGGAGATGCAGGTGAAGTGACACCTAGTTCACTGTGTGAAGGTCAAGAACCTCTTGGCTTTCAGCCGAGTGTCTTGCGAGACACTGTATCCTCTTCGAGGAGTGATGGTGCTGCTGCACCCGGTGGTGGTGATGGAGATGTCGCCACACCGCCCTCATCCGGCCGGGCTCGGTCGCGGAGGGAGAGGAGAAGAAGACGCAGGGCGTCTGTGACGTCTTCGACGTCGGACGATGTGTCCAACGTGTCGAGCGGTGATGCTCCACGTGATTGCTGTGAACAGCTGTATACACTCGTTAGCGGAGTGACGGGGGAGGTAGAAGGCGATATCAGTCTTGACACTCTGCCCGCTGCAGATGCTCTGCTAGAGCTGGACGAGATGTCCATTGCCAAGTTTGGCGAAGCCTTAAAGGCAGGCGAGCTAGCCGACGTGGTCCTGCTGGGACCTGAGGAGGAGTTGAACTCCTTATCCGTCGTGGACGACGCGGTCCTAGAGGACACCAAGAAGGCGCTGAGCGCAAGAAGTGGATCGGCGATCCTCAAAGATCCTTCGGATCCCTTCTACCCGGTGGTGAAGGAGTATGGAGACGTTGTCTCGAAAGCCCCACCGACGGGCCTGCCTCCGGATCGAGGCGTGTGTCATGAGATTGACCTGGTTCCTGGAACCGAATACTGCTAACAAGGCAATGGCCTTTGCCGAGAGAGCAGTGTGACGTCATTGACGCATTCTTCCGTGCGAAGCACGAGGCAGGGATGGTGCGCGAGAGTAAGTCTCCGCACTCGACACCCACGTTCTGTGTCAGAAAGCCGAACGGCAAGTGGCGCATTGCTCATGCTTTTAACAAGCTAAATGCGGCCACTATCCCGGCGCAAACGCCGATTCCTCGCAAGGATGTTCTGCAGAACAACATGGTAGGCTGTACGTTGTACAGTGCGCTCGACTTGGTCGATGGTAACTACCAATTGCTCATGAGAGCGAGCGACATTCCGCTGACAGCGGTGAGTACTCCGAGCGGTATGCTCTGGGAGTGGCTGGTCATGCCCCAGGGGAAGTCGAACGCACCAGCAACGTTAAATCGTCTTGTGACGCAGTTGTATAGGCCCCACCGGGCGTACGCTCAAACGTACTTTGACGATATATTCGTCCATAGTCGTGCTGAGCACGGAAAGTCAGACGTGGAAAACCACATTGACCACTTGCGAGCGGTACTCGAGTGCATGCGCACTAATAAGTTGTATGCCAGCTGGGATAAGTGCGTCTTTGGCGCGGAGGAAATACCTTTCCTCGGGTGCTTCATTGGGAAGCGTGGCTTAAGGGCAGATCCTGCCAAAGTCAAGGCCATCGTGGACTGGCCGGTTCCCAAGAACCAAAAGGACTTACGCAAGTGGATAGGCTTAGCCAATTACTTGCACAAGTACAGCGCGAGCTACGCGGAGATGGCTCGGCCATGATCAGATCTCCTTAAAAAAGAACGCACCATGGTGCTGGAACGTCGAGCACGACGGATCCTTTGAGGCTGTGAAGGAGAGCCTTCTCCAGGCTCCGATCCTTGCGCTACCGGACCCGGATAGTCCGTTTAGCGTCGTCTGTGACGCCTCCGATTTTGCAATCGGTTGTGCTTTACTTCAAGCAGACGCCGAAGGGCGTGAGCTCGTGATCGCGTTTGAGTCTCGCCAGCTCAAAGCTGCAGAGAAGAACTATCCAGTTCAGGACAAAGAGCTACTTGCAATAAAGTATGCTCTAGTCAAATTCAGGGTACACCTGCTAGGCTCTAAGTCTTTTGTGATCTTTACTGATCATGCGTCGTTACGTCTTAACTTCGTTTTGAAGACTGCAGACACTGCATGAGTAGGTAGGTTTTTAGCGTTTAATAAAACTTGGTCTCCGACCTCAAACCTCTCAACATTGCTTCTGCCCTTGGCATCTGCATGTTCCTTCTGCGTGTCTTGGCTTTCAGTCATAGCGTCGCGTACTTGACGCATTACGCTCAGTCTCAAAGAGACAAAGTCATCGACCTGCTTGCGAACCGCAACAGGGCTGACATCAGCTAGCCGCTCGGCTATCCCTCCCCCATCAAGCCCTGAGCCACTGCGTGGCGGCGTCAGTGAGACGCGAGGGTTAACCAAGCCGTTCACATAGAACGGAGTGTAGCCTGTCGAGGCGTGCACTGCATTATTCAATGCAAGCTCAACGAGTGGGAGCATCTGCCGCGAGCGTTTTGGCGCCTCAGCGCATACGCTTTGGAGGGTATCCTCCACAACGCGATTCACGCGTTCGGTTTGACCATCGGTCTGCGGATGGTCCGCTGTGGACATGTCCAAACGAGTGCCGAGCACTCTGAAGAGGGACGTCCAGAACTTCGCGGTGAAGCGCGGGTCTCGCTCCGAGACAATTGCCTCAGGCAAGCCATGTTGGCGAAAGACTCGGTCTAGAAACAGCAAAGCTGTACCTTCACCATCAATGGTGTCCGGCACTGCCGCTAAATGAGCCATCTTGCTCAATCGGTCTACAAAGACCACTATACCCGTGTTTCCAGCCTTATCCTTGGGAAGGCCAAACACAAAGTCCATACTCATGGACTGCCAGCATCCCTTGGGGACAGGCAAACTCGCCAATGGCGCTGCCGTGCTCGGCGCGGACTTTGTCCGTTGACACGTCTCACACGTGCGTACATAGGTGCCGACCCACTTATACATCTTGGGCCACCAGTACATCGAGCTCACCGAGCCAAAGGTCTTCTCCCGACCTAAGTGCCCGCCCAAGGGCGTAACGTGAGCCTCATAGAGGGCTCGATACTTTAGATCCTCATCATGAGGAACGACTACACGAGGGTTATCCTCGGAGTCGGTGCTGTAGTACAGCAGGCCGCCATCGAGTGAGTATCGATGCAGCCTCGCGCGTAAGCACCCAGACAATTCCTTGTCGGAGTCTTAAACTCTTCGCTCCCAAGAGCCTGTAGCAGTGCTACGCACATGTCGTCTTGTGCATACGCTCCACGTATCAAGTCAGGCACTGACGACGTCACTGTCGTGACATGAGCTAACTCGTAGTCCGGCCTGCGCGAGAGCGCATCGGCCACTACATTAAGCCGCCCCGGCTTGTACTTCACCTCGAAGTTATATTTCGGCAAAGAAGGAAAGCCATCTTGCCATTCCTCTGAGAGAGATGAGGCGACTGTGTCGCAGTGCCTCGGTTCATAGAACCATTTAAGGTCGTGGCCAGGAAGGGCCTAGCGTATACGCTCAACCTTCCGAAGAAGATGCGCACGCATCCGGTCTTCTATGCTGGCTTGCTTAAGCCATATCAAGACCCTGCTCAGGTGAGCGCGGAGGCGTTGGCACCAACGGTGGCTGGGCCACGGACAGCTGCAGGACAGCAGGTGGTAGAGCCACGGGAGGCTGAACGACAGCAAGTGGTGGATCCACAGATGGCTGATCAACAGCATGTGGCAGAGCCACAGGTCGCGGAGCGAAGTGCTCGAGATGCAGGAGCAAGGCAAGCTGAACGTTCAGCCGAGCGACTGGACGCTCAAGGTCCGAGACCTGGTTGTGAGTCAACAGTAGTGGCTCTAACCTATCCACAAGGTGGATCATCTCTTCGAGATCGACCGATGGGCGGTGAACGTGAACGTTCGCGTCGTGGACGCCGGCGTCGTATGGACGCAGACGCCGTTCCAGCAAGTGCAGACTCTCCCCACGAGAGCCCAGCTGAGGCAAGGCCTCCTTCAGCTCTGCTCGATGAGCATGGTGAGCTCCACTTTCACGTGGAACGCCTTGTGGCGTGGCGTAGACGCCAGGGTTGTATTCAGTACTTGGTGAAGTGGAGGGGTTAACCTCACTCACAGAACTCATGGGAGTTTGAGGCTATCCTCCGGCAAGATTGCCCTGACGTCGTTGACGCTTACGACCGGGCACATCATGTGCCGAAGCACCACCATGGCGTGCGACAGGGTCGCCAGGCGCTGGGCGCCTCCCACTAGAGTGGGGAGCGATGAGGTCAGTAGTTGAGCTCAGGCTCTGACCAGTGGCTGCAGCAGCCAGCTCGTACGTATGAGCGGTGCTCGCAGCGGGAGCAGGAGGTGGAGAGACCTCGTAGTGTTAGGGACATGGTCCCGAAGGAAGCAGGTGCTTCGTGTTGTGCTGAACAAGGTTCAGGCACAAGCGTCTCGATAGACGCATAGTTGTTTTGAAACAACTTGCTCGATGAGCATGATCCAAATGTGGATGCGCTGTAACAGCGAAAGTGGTGTCCCGCACGGGGATCGAACCATTAACCTGTGGCTCTCAAAGCCAACGCTCAACCATTGAGCTAAAATGGTGTTGCCCTTAAGCTTGTCCAAGCGTGAACAATCGTTCATGGAACGAGAGCGCTGTGCCCTGGTGGGTTCGAACCACCGTCCTATCGCTTGTGAAGCGAGTGTTCAACCGCTGAGCTGTTGTCGACGACTCGAATGAGTCAAGAGCATTGTTATAAGCGGTTTGCAGCTCTTGGAGTAGGCGCGGAGCGCGAGCGTAGGTCTGAGACCGCTTGAGAGCAAGATGCGCGCTGCGCTTTGAACATCGGGCCGTGGACCGACGACGAGAAGTTGGGCATCAACGATGCGTAAGCGTTTGTGAGATCACGGAGCTGTACAACGCTGGTGTGAGGTGTAGGAACCTCCGCCGTCTTAACAAGACGTGGCCTCGCTAAGGAGAGTTTCGAGAACGGAATGTTCTCATCTTAGTGGGGGAGAGTGTAACGGGGTTACATGGTGTGGAGCACACAGGGGTACGAAGTACCCGGATAGTTAACAAACACTCAGTACATAAGTTGGAGAGTTAAGAAGGTCTCTCAGTACGTTGGCCGAAAGCCACACGTTATGCATTTGATTAGGTTTAACTATGCTAGATAGTTAAACAGATACATTTACCCCTAGGCGGCTTGGCCGCAATAATAGTAAATAAAACACTTCTGGTTTTGAAGCATAAAAGTTAAGGTATTAACTTTGAGCCCTGGTCTTGGGCTGTAAGTGTCCTTTGGACAAGGAACTTAGTATTATTGACTCTTTGAGCCGAACGACTTCCTCTGACGCTAAAGCTACGGCAGCCCCGCTGCACCTCTTGTGTGTGCACACTCTACGCGATGGAATGCTCTGGAACTATGGATCTAAATAGACATCAGACACTCGTCAATCGAGGAGCCTCGGTCCGCAAAAAGATACAGAGCTCCCGCGGGCGTCTCGCAAAAATGATGCGGCACTAGAGAAGGCGTAAGATCTGCATTGAAGGAGATGTTATAGAGTCTAACGTCTTTAGTCTATAAATATCAACAATTCTTAAGTCATTTAAGTTTGTTTATATCATATCACATTCACCTTGACTTAATTATCTTTATTATTGTGTGCGCTAACAGCTTTCCGTTAGCGTTACTTCCTGATACCACTTGTGCGAGCAATCCTTCATCTACATTCTCTACCTAATGCCATTTCTTGCAGACATTCCGGGGTGTTAACGCCTCACGATATTTAGGCATTGTGGTGGTAGGAGCTCCCGTGCACTCCAAATCATCTTTAACGGTTTAGCTTAGCCAGGGATGCGGAGCAACTTACCAATTGCCACTACCGCGTCTTAAATTCGTTAGACGGGTCATTACGTGGACCCACCTTAGCTTTCACCTACTTTACTTTTTTAAAAATACAGCTAAACATTCCGTCAAATACTAGCACCCTTTGCAGAGCGCTAAGCGTATCATAAGTTATCGGGGCAATGAGCGAATTAAAATTCAAGTAATAATATTAAAGCTTAATGCGAGCTAAGCCATGACTTCTTTTACTCTTTCTTCAATTTTGCTCTTTCCGAAACCGCTTCAACGTACCTACGAAGTAGTCCAGCAGACGCATCACATCAATGATAACATTACCTGTTGGATTTACATATTATAGCACATCTATATGCAGCGAATTCGTGACTGTTTTGACGGGGCTGCCACATCAAGAGATAGAGACGTTGAAATTGCATACTTTATCACTTCAAAGAGCCTTCAAAATAATAAAACACGAAAAGTCCACAACTAAATTTATATGGTCTAGTATCTTCTTTTCCCATAGCCTCTCAATACGGCGCTAAGCTCAGGCACGCATATCCTTCACGCACTGTAAGTCATTTCAGTGGGTAGACGCTTTGGGAAGTCGTTTTTGTTTGCGAAAGCGTGTCACAACGTTAGAGACTTCCTGAAAGACTAACGCAGAAGCCTCGCTGCTGACCGCATCGCTCCATGAAAATCCACCGTCAACTTAGCGGTCAGCGTAAACAGGAATCTTGACTACGACGCGCGGAATCTAAACTTTTATGTTTATATTTTTTCATAATTCGTGAGATCGCACAGCTCGTTGATAATATGCACCTTTTATCACCAAAACACCGCACACTATCGTAGCCTAGAAGAGCGTGGACTAGGTATTCAACAATCGCTACATCGTGTCGATGCGCACTCTGCGGTCGCGGAGGTCCCCTTGAGGCCTTCTGGCTACGCGAGAATAGTTTGCTGAGGCGGTCTTGCTCTTAGAATATGATTTGGGACAGAGAATAATACAGTCATCTACACAACACATTACAATATCTGTCTCAAACGGTAGGTCGATGTGTGTGGCAGAAAAGCAACAGGAGTCGATGGAAAGAATATCTTTCATGTTTTGCACTGGTGCTCCTACTGATTATGAAGTGCTGACAAAAAAAGCTGGTGTTTCTGGTATTTCCTCGTTCGTAGTTCTGGGCTTCTCGTAATATGGATGGTGCTGTCTGCGGTCCAGAGGACGACTGGGCTTGCTGGCTGTGCTATCGTGAAGAACGTGAGCTGTGGGAGAAGCCATCTTGAGCAATGTAACCAGCGATCCACTTTGGCTGGTAAGAATTGTCGCAAAACCACGTTAGTCGTAAAACCTATTTTTTTCTTTTTACCTCATTCGACCGCTTATCTTAGAGAAAGGCTCAAGTAGGCTGGTAAAATGTGTACTTCCACGGAAATGAATAGGAATACTGGGGTTAGTGATGGTGATGAAGGTGGTGTCGGCGAAACGGTCAGCGTGGTAGGAACGGCATCCACTGGCGCGACCGGTGCGATTTGATCTACGATAAAAAGTGACTCCTTTACGTTTACAAATAGGCGAGTTATACTAATGTTAATTGCGAGTGCTGCAGTATTAATTTTGCTTTCGGTCTGCTTTGGCGCCATCTGCTTATGTACCTTTTTTT
The DNA here is from genome assembly GCF_000142945.1 of Phytophthora infestans T30-4. Taxonomy (NCBI): domain Eukaryota; phylum Oomycota; class Peronosporomycetes; order Peronosporales; family Peronosporaceae; genus Phytophthora; species Phytophthora infestans. The sequence continues at coordinate 6,954 of NW_003303664.1, read as the reverse complement.
GTTAAATAACAGAGAATGTATACTGGTTTCGGCAAATTCCCAATTATACTTGCCATTTTCCATGGCCAATCAGATTGCTAGTACTTCTCCGTCCCACCAATTCATGGGGATTTTAGTTTTTTGAAAGTAGCACTACCAACATGAGCTTAGTTAAAGTTTAAGTGCCCTCAATCGAAAGCTTGAGTCATCGTGCTATTCGCTATGTTTTTGTGGCTTCGTAGCAGCGACCAGCAAGTAAATAGCAACTCTCATATTTGGAAGGAATTCTGTTATTTTTAGGGCTATTAGCGAGACTTTAAAAAACCTTCAGAAAATGCTCACTACGATATAGCGATCCTATACATGTACCCATCAGCGTAATCACTATCGACGTGTGTAACAGTCAGGGGTTAATGGTAACTCCAAAATCGGTGAAGTTAATATTGTGAAAATATCACCTGTCGACCAGGTAATATAAAAAATATTACCTAATATTTTCTTCTGAGGCAATATGATATTATTAAATATCAACTTAATATTAGCTAACGATATTATATTTTTCAATGCTTGCGTAATCGGGCTACATTAACTAACCATATGTCGTTAACGCTCGACTAGCTGAAATATTACTAATCAACCATGAGAGGGACAATTGTGAGAGGGAGAGTGACGGCAAGGTTGGCGTCGTGTGTTGGCACTGCTGAGCGGATTAATCTAGCGCCACAGACAGCAGGTTTATTAGACGCACGATGTCGACGAGGAGATCGGTAGAGAACAAGAAAAAATGTCTTGATTTCGCTCTTCCAACGTTAAACAGCTGCAAGCGTTTGCAGTTTTCCAACTCGATCGCCTTTGTCTGTGTCACAGAGAAATACTAGAGCAAATACTCGTCAGTCTGAAAGCCTACTGCTTTTCATGAACCTGATCGAAAAAGTTATTTGGTTCACCTGGCAAGAAACGTACTTAAGTGGGAAAATATCATAAAATATCATGTAGTATCTAATATTTTTCAATATTCCGAGCTAATATAAAAATATTATGCTAACTTTTGCAAAATTAAGCTACTATTAATATTTAATATTAAAATAGTACTATTACTACCAAAAATATCATATGATATTTGGTTACCATTAACAGTCGCCAAAAGGCGCTTCACTGCTTGTAAAGTCGTTACTGTATGTATCAAATCAGAGGAAAATGTCATTAATTCAATGGACGAAGCACGATACCAGCCAATGGGATCATTGTAACATTTTTCGTGTTTTACACACAAATTCCCTATAAATTGGTGTGACAGAGAAGTATACATTCTCGGTCGGATACTGCGCTGGGTTATCGACCCTTGCTGTTGTCTCTTGGTTTTACTAATGCTATAGAATGATAATCGGAGAATGAGGAACGAAAGTCGCAATCGCATGTCCATAGATGGGTACGTACGTATCTTTTGGGTTTTGTACGTTTTGTACCTGAATTTCAAATAATCCTGGTCCTGGATTACGAGTGTTCTGTCTCACAATCGTCAGTCGTAAACACAAATCGTAAACAAACAAACATTGACTCCTCTACTGTTGCAATGTGCATTCATTTCTAAATCTGTAGGCGTATATAAAACAACAAATATCTTTATAAAATCAAGTAAAAACAGATTTGTTTCATCGATGACCTTAACCCTAATAGCGAGGCAACTCTTCAGAATATGTGGCACCGCGGGAACACAATATGGTCCCAAACGGTACATCGTTTCAGTTCAAGTCAGTTAGGAATGTTCTGGAAAGCGGCGAGTTGCTGGGTACAGCTCCACCCAGATGAGCGAGATGCAAAACGAACTGGAGTGCGATGCTCGGCTCACTGGAAAGCCGGCGCTGGGAACGATACCGCGTGCAGCTACGCGACAGAACATGCCAAACACATGTATTTACTGTTTCAGCACACAGCAAATCATTTGACTTGACTTCTGTATACGTTTGACCTTCTGAGTGTCGCAATAAGACATAATCGACGATT
>NW_003303664.1:0-4393 GCF_000142945.1 Phytophthora infestans T30-4 | reverse complement strand
ATGACTCCAAATCTATAAAAAAGAAAGGCTCTATATAGGCCCCAGAGATTTTACCATGCTTGGGTCTGGGGTTAAAGCCCCCGGCTTCGCACACGGATTTAAAAAAAACACATGGATTCGTGTTGCCGAGCGACCCTATTTCGTACTTTATGGGGAAAACCCGTCGGCTTTCAAATCCCAAGCAGCTCATTTTGTGGTTATAGTACCTCCTCTTGTGGTTATAGCACTCTCTTTTAAATACCACTACGTTTTTTTAGTACTATGATATTATTATAATTCCGATCGAGCGTGGGATGGGGACAATGCACAGCTGGTACTCTTGACCCACTTACTTCAAGATTGCTGGTAAAACCTCGTTTAGGGTTTATGGTGCCTTCCATGACATCTGTCCCGTGGTTTTTGATGCGTGATGCTTTGATATTTGTCACAGGAGGGTATGTCACGTCGATTAGATTTAATATGCTGCTGTTCTGTAACTCCGTATCAACCATAATCTCATTTACAAATATTCAGTGTGTGTGTGTGGGAGCAACCTCCATGGAACCAAGCGCACGGCTTCATCGCCATCAGAGTGACGTTAATATAACTCGTCTTCGCTTTCCAGAAATACGGTCATTCAAAAATCACGAGGACATCATCCCGAATGAAATCGATACTCAAGAATGGAGGTGGTCAATTGAGGGCATCCGAGCGGTGGACATACGTTCTCTTCCGTGGTTAGGCTGGCTCTTCGTTTACGCTTTCGTTCAGTTCTACTTCTCCACCAGTCGCTGTCTCGCTCTCAAAACTCTAGTGAATATGTACGGAAGTTCCACGGATTACACAGTGGTGGTCAAGATATCAGCGTTAAGTCTTGGATTCCTCGAGGATTTCGTGTGCACGACGTACTTCGCGACTGCGCTTTGGACGTTGATACTCTCAAGCAAGTGGCGTTAGAGCGCTTAAAAACAACTAGCGGGATGCCGTTGGAGATTGTTGGGGAGATTGCTAATTTCACGGTCTCGTGGCTGCTGTTTATAGCAATGATGGCGCCTTTCATAGCTGATATGGTGCTGGTGGTATACCGCGACATGCGATTCTCGTTCAGTCTCCTCGCTACGTTGATCAGAGAGAGGGAACATCTCAAAGACGCTCCGATATCCAGTGACGAAGTCCAAGCAACCTACGTGACTGCAGGTTATCTCGCTGTTATTGCTGCCATGTTCGCATTGGTGCGAGTCTGGGCTAAGTGGGCTAATCTGGCACTCTGGAACCCGACGCAGCTAATACTGAATCCCGTGACTAACCTAACAATTGGGAAATCATTCAAGGAAGGTGCGGCAGGTGTCAAGTACGAATCGCTTTCTCTAGAAGATGGCGATAAAGCCTCAAACATTGGGATCAAAGCCTCAACTACTCGGTTTCAACTGGTACGCGTTGCTGTCGTCATCCTGAGCCTTGTGGTGTTACCTGCGATTGCTGTGGTAGCCCGGAGCGCTTGCTCGCCGCTCGTGGCGTACACAGCGTTAAACGTGACACTGAACGAGTTGCTTCTCCACATGTTCGAACCTGCCCCCATGGAGGTGAAACTTGCAAACTTAATCGGGGATGGACCGTGGGTAGAGAAGTTCATCGACAAGGCCGAAGATCACGAGCGCTTTGGAGATGATACACTGTACCGACGCACCACAGGCTTCAAAGGAGAGCTAGCCTTTAACGTCACAATTGACAACGACAATCCGCCAAATGTTTTAATCATTGGAGTGGAATCTTTCCGGTACCGAGACTCGCGGTACCTCGTGGGAGAGGAAGACCCGTCAAACTTGTTCAAAGGCACAAATTTGACAATAACGCCGAATTTCGACCGATGGGCGAAGCGAGGCGTCGCCATGCGCAATATTTGGTCCAGTATCCCGACCAGTCGGTCTCTGGAAAGTCTGTTATTTGCGCAAGTTCCTTACCACAGCAACACACAGAGTGGGATCACAGGAGGAAGAAATGAGACGAAGCTTTCAGGACTGCCCCAACTTTTCTCTCAAAAAGGCTATGAAACATTTTTCACCACGGGATCGTCAATAAAGCTGGATGCGTGGAATGTTTTTTTGCCTACACATGGCTACGACAATGTGTGGAACGACAAGGTGATGAAGTGGATGGCGGAGGAGAAGTTCAATATCAGTCGCGATGACTGGAGAGGCAGTGAACACCGAGGGCTCGGCTGGGGTGTCCATGATGACGTCAGCTTTCGACTTGTAGGCGACTTGCTACTGAACAAACTGAAGCAGCAAAGAAAAAGAATGGCGCGTGGGGAGCCAAAGAAGCCCATGTTTGTCACGCACTACACAATTTCGAGTCACGAACCTTATAAATCATGGCCCAAATGGTACCAAAAGTCTGCAAAGCCCGACTTTTCAGCCATGTACGAAGGCGAGGAACACGCAGACAGGATCGAAAGGTACATGAAAGTAAGGTATTTTACCGATATGGAGCTTGGCAAGTTCATGGATCGTATGCAGAAAGGAGGGTTCCTCAATGACACTATCGTGGTCATTGTAGGCGACCACGGCCAAGCGCCCGAAATCGACAATTACCACTTACATGAGGAATCTGTGACGCGTGTACCAGCCGCGATCATTGCCGAAGGTCGACTGGGAGACGCTGTGGGTCTCGTGATCGACGACGCAGCAGAGCAGTACGACATTCTCAATACTCTCGCGGACATTACCGGCTTACCGACGGGAGGATTCCAGCAGAATGGCATTGGACGCTCACTCAAGCGTAAAATTCCTTTCGGGAAGCGTGTGGTGTTCAGTAACGACCCATTGCGAAGGATGGCGGTTATCCGCGGTCACGAGCGTCTCAGTTATGACGCTGTCACCCAGTCAATGATGCTTCACGACACTGAAAAGGACTTCCACATGACAACGGATCTGCTGCCTTCACTCAAGCCGGAAGAACGCAAGGAGTGGGAAGCTCTGCGAGAGGATGGACGTCTCATTACTGCATATTACAAGAAGCGATGGGACGAGAATTGCTTGCTCGCTGTTACGTGCAACAACACTAGCTACGTATAGAGATAGCGCTCTAAATCAGGAAGTATTACTACCTCCGTTCTGAAAAAGATAACCATTCATTACAGCCTACCCAAAACAATACCCCCTCTATGCCGATCACTTTTTGGATTTCGAATCTCCCGCGCTTTCCCGACCAGACTGCTCCCTGGGGGAGATCACAGACAGTGCCGTCTGGGAGACCTCACTGTTTCGCAGCGTGGGAGGAGTGCTCAAACATTGAGAGATCGTTCGGGTTGCAGCGTACTTTCCGTGTGGCCCGCCAAGTTGTCGAGCGAATTTGGAGGCGTGGAATCATTTCGATGGGAGATCGAGTAGCAGCCGTGGTCAAGTCAAGGAAGAGCGCATGTGGTAGGAAGAAGGTGGTTCGAGCTGAGCTGTGCGAGAGAATCGCTGCAGTTCCTGTCAATGAGCGCAAAAACCAGCGTCTGCTTAAGCGCGCGTCCAACATGAGCTGCTACCTGGTTCAGCAGCTAATCAAGGAAGGCTACATACGGCGTGCGCTCAGACAGACCCACGCACAAGTTAGCGCGCCTCCGGCACAAGGACAAGCAAGTACGAGCTGGCACTCTCCCTACGTCACTGCCTTGTGACGCTATCTCACTCGCCAATGCTAACGCGTACATGCTGTTTCTTGCAGCGAGCAGCCCCCCACCGCCTACCGCTGAAGTTCCAGAAGCCCCACTGAGCGCCCCTTCAGAATGTGGCGATGTAGTTGCCGTCTTAGATCCGTTTTTGTATCTGTAGTTGTACGGCGGAGCAAGAACGCCTGTGCCTTGCTTAGTTTCTCACTGTCAGCTCTCGGTCATAAAGCTAGCTAGCCAGCCTCTCACAAATTAATAAACGCTCAAATGAACGAGGCGGAGCGCTGCGCAAAAAAAAACATCTTTTTCCGAGCGGAGGTAGTATAGTATTTCGCTGAGGGAGAGTTCTTTTGGTAGATCTAATACTTCAAGTATACATGTAGTAGTACAAGGAAGCGCTTTGCGGCGCAGTCGCAGTATCCACAGTCACCTCGATCGGTGACATTTGACTATCAGAAGAAAAGAAGGCTGTTCACGAGGCAACGGAATAAATCAATTAGCCTATCCGTCGGAAATGTATTACAATCAAAAGGAGAGATAGCATGAACGTTAGAGATTGCAGTACCCAATTGGAGTGGAATCTGCAACACTTGTCTGCAGCACCGATTTTTTTAAATTGATGCTATCCTAGCAAAACAGCGTGTGCCTCTCCGATGGCCTTAGCTGCAAAATTTATCGGCTCTCCTTCAGGACCATGATCCCTACTAGTAGCGAAGAAGTGTGCGAGATCGCCAAGTATGAATGGCGTAAGACCTTTCT
>NW_003303663.1:420585-427118 GCF_000142945.1 Phytophthora infestans T30-4 | reverse complement strand
TTTCTAAAGTCATAGAGCCCTTATTCCCTCAACACTACTTATTTCCTACGCTGATCACCCAATGATGTTCGGACAGGTGTCCTGTCCCCTGGATTAAGAGCGCGAGGGAACCCGGCGCGAAAACTGTTGGTTCCAGGAGAATCCAAGTGGGGAAAACGCAAGCGTCAACACGTCGTCCCGCACCGTTAGTGCTCCATCCGCCAAGCGCGACCCTCCACTCCTGGAAGATAGCCAGCGCCACGCGGCTGATGTCTCTAGACTGGAGCAGGACGGATCCCATGGACAATCTCGACCTCACGGGTCCAGAGAAGAGATCTCTCCATCCTTCCCCTCGAAGGGTTTTACGCTCACCATGAGCGGGTTTCAGTCTCATAGACTCTTCACGCGTCATCGACGCCGCCGCCGTTGCGGCGCTCATCTTCTCTTGGACATGCTCCAAGAGCGCGTTCTCGTAGCGGGAGAACGATTCCAGCCTGGCAGTGACCGCCTCTGGACCTTGCGATGCAAGATGAGCCACGCCCTCCGGGCCAAGCAAGGACATAAGCTTAGTAAGCGCGTCCTGCTGCGCCGGGGGCAAATTCGCGAACACGGGGTGTTCCATCCTCGCAGAGGATATAGTCAACCGACTCAGGAGCGGGATTGACTACAAGTGCTACCAAGTGCAGCGGGGCTGCCGTAGCTTTAGCGTCAGAGGAAGACGTTCGACTCAAAGAGTCACTAATACTAAGTTCCTTATCCAAAGGACACTTACAGCCCAAGACCAGGGCTCAAAGTTAATACCTTAACTTTTATGCTTCAAAACCAGAAGTGATTTATTTACTATTATTGCGGCCAAGCCGCCTAGGGGTAAATGTATCTCTTTAACTATCTAGCATAGTTAAACCTAATCAAATGCATAACGTGTGGCTTTCAGCCAACGTACTGAGAGACCTTGTTAACTCTCCAACTTATGTACTGAGAGTTTGTTAACTCGCCGGGTACTTCGTACCCCTGTGTGTTCCACACCATGTAACCCCGTTACATTCTGTCTTCGTGGGGTCGGGCATCCTGGTACTGGGGAAGCCACTTTTTGGGTCGACTTGGTCCTCTGGAGGGTTTACCCACGATGGTTTCTGTTTAGCTAGTGCGGCCACTCTCGACAAGGATCCAGACACTTTGCCCCATGAAAGGTTAGGATCCACTCTGGGGTCAGCGGGATCTGGCGGTCCAGCTTCAGCCCTCTGCGATCCCTCGTCCACCGATCCTGCGTTATCTAGGGGACGACTCTGGGGATCATCCCCCGTCGTGGATCCAACCTCCATCGCTTGGATCTCGATCCGACGATTTCTCTGCAGGATCTTCCGCGGAGTTGGATATGAAGGCCGATCCACCAAGGGGCCAGTTGGCTCCGCCGGGAGCCCCACCTCTCCGAGAGACTCTATCTCGGTAGTCGTACGCCAGATTCTGCCATTCTTTGTAGCGGCGGGATCCCACTGACACATATCCAGGTCACCTAGGGATACCGTCCTTCGCCAACCATCGCCCGATCTCCTCATAATGGTCCAGTAATAGTCTCTTGTCGCTGACGTTCGTGACCTGGAGGTATTGTGATCGACCTGGTCCCTGGATTACGGTAGGCACCCATTTCTCGCCCCGAGTGACCCACCGTTTCTCATGTTCCACCCACTTTAACCGGTCTGGCAGCTCCCAGGTCTCCCCGGGCTCGATCCAGGTTGTCTTATCCGCCCTTATGATCCTCATCTTCGCTTTATACAACGGCCGCCGTCCGCTGAGTTGGATCCGCATCTCGTCAGGGAGACAAAGTGTCCCATCCGCCAGATCCAACCTCACTCCGGCCGGTACCATGAAATCCATCCCGAGGATGGCGTCTTGACTAGCGAGATCTCCAACCCAAATGTCAAACCAATACACCAAACAGCCTGCCAGCGTGATCTTGATCCGCGTTCTCCCATTCGTACGGTACACGCCTTCACCAATCCCAACACAATCTTGGATCCGACTCCCATCCACTTGGCACCCAACCTTACGAGCAAAGGCGGTATCTAGTATAGACACCTCGGCACACTATCTAGGAGTAGGATTGCTTTTTCATTGTTGATCTTGCCTCCTACCTTGGCTTGTCTGAACCACTTTCCTGGGGCATGGTACTTCCAGTATCCACGGGACTCCCCGGTTAGCAGATCCATGGATCCAACATCCTCAGATCCACGGGATCCAGTGACCTGACAGACCTTAGGGGGATCCGCAGTGACCTCACCCTTGGTAGGCTCAAACCATCGACCATGTTGGCGCTTCTCCCAATAACCACGTGCCTCTCCCCTGTGTAGATCCAGGGTTGAAGAGACTTCGGATCTGGCAAATTTATCCACTTGGCGCAAACTAGAGACCTTGGCAACTGACACTTCATGCAGATCACATGTATTATCGACTGGATCTGGGGTCCTGCTACCTGGATCTAGCGATGTCTTGTTCACAAATGCATAAATGCAGTACCTAGAACGCTCGGCTCGTACCGGATTCAAACCCGGCGAGCGTCGTAGCTTAACATCTTCTCTGCCACTTCTAGCAACATCCCTCTGTGCTTGGCTGGATCAAACCATTGGCGGATCTGGTTGTAAAATTCCTCCATCGGACACTTGTCGACGTCGTGAATCTCGCCACAGCCACGGCACACGTAGAAGCAATGATCTCCGGGGATGACCTTTCTTGCCACATTTCTCACAGACCAGATGTTTCCAGCATCCAGATTCTGTGTGCTTCCGGGATCCGCACTGCGAACACCTGACTTGTGCTGTCCCGTCCATGAGATCTCGGGAACTGTACATCCCACGGTCCCCGGGTACGGTATCCCCCGGTCGAGAGTTGTCTCCGGTCTTCGCCGTTCGGTCGTTGGACACAGTGAGACAGACTCGACGGTAATCTTCAGGGTCGGAGTCCGAACCGTCGGATCCTGATTTAGTTCCTGAGTCGGGCTCCGTGACTTGGTGGACACGTCGAGCTGGGGCCGTAGGCGTCGGAGCTTTTTGGCGATACTTGCCGGATCCGACTGCCGCCTTCTTCTGGCGGTGTTTCGCGCGATCCACCGCCCGCAGCACTTCCTCAATCTCGTCTGCGTCGGGAAGTCGTAACAGGGTCAGCCTGTCGGCCAGATTCACGTCTCCCAACGTCTCGATGAAGTGATCCACGTGTTCCCGCAGTACCTTGGATCCCCCATCCTTGATCTTCAACTTGGCCCGTAGACCGGCCACATTTAGTCGATGTAGGTATTCTAGCGGGGATTCATCCGATCTGCGGCGAGCATGGTAGTATTGTCGTGCCACCGACACTCCTAATCCACAGTGCTGGGTCTGGAAACTGCGCAGCAAATCTGGCCACTTGTTCCTGGTGGATCTGCCCAGCTGCCGATACCAGTTCCTGGCTGGCCCCGCTAACAGATCCGCAAAGGTCAAACACTTCTCAGCATCCGACGCTTGATCTCGCATGAGTGCCGACTTGACCTTGCTGATCCATGTTCTCGCTCGGTCCTCATCTTGATCCTTGCCCGTGAACTCCTTCAGATCCGATATGGCTGAGATCCGTACCCTCTGGATCATGGACGATCCACCTGCCCCGGCTGTGGCTGTTGCTACCACGGCTGACGAAGTGGATGCGCCATCCAGATCATCTGGGTCGAACTCATCATGGGAGTTGTCTCCCTCCACTGACTCCATCTCCACGTCTCGTGCTCCATGTTACTTGCGCTTGTGATACGGGCGTTCTCATACGCTGTTCGGCCAGGAAACGACTCATCGCAGCTTCGAAGTGTCGCTGCAGGGTGCCCGAGGAGGTGTCGGAAGAGCCCATGGTCGGCTGGTCCACTGGCGAGACAGGATCCGTGAGGCGATTACCTTGAGTCCGATCGGACGATAATCCCACTGGCTTCTTGCCGGATCTGGCTCGATCGTGGCTGGATTGTGTCAGATCACGCGTGGGGCCTACTGGATCCCGAGCCTTCGCGCTCACAGGGACTTCCTGTCCTCGGCTCCTCGCCCGCGCTTCCAGCATGGATGCCCCGAAGGGTCCTAAAGTCATGCGTCGTGGTTCGGACGACGTGTCTGACCCATCCTCAGCGGCGGATTCGTAGTTCGAGGATGCAGCTTGGCTGACCCTCGGCGACGACACCGGATCCATAGTGCGCGACCTTTCTCCGGTGATGGACTTCACTCTGGCAAAGAGGTCCCGCGTCGCGGATACTATGAGATCCAGGTCTAGCTCGAAGATATCGTCTGCGTCGAACGCACCAGCTACGATGCCTGACTCCGTAAGCAAACGTAATAGATCTTTGACTGCCACCAACTTGTTCGCCGTTTTCATTGGTGCTCTTACCGGTTCCCTTGGATCGTCAATCTGTCGTGGATTCAGGATCTGCATGACAGGATCTTGATGCAGGAAGTCGCGTAAAGCTTGGTGGCGATACACAAACTCGAGATCCTTGTCGGACCAGCTTGACCTGGATCCAGCTTGGTCTTCTTCCGACTCTGGAGCTTGCATCTTCTTCCGCGTAGTCTTACTCGTTTTCGTCTTCTTTCTCGTTTCTTCGACTAGCGGGCTTGGGTTTAGGTACTGTGTTGGCTTAACCGGTGAATCTGCAAATGCATACCGTTTCGCCTTCACTTTCCCTTGTTTTGTTAGCGGATCTTGACTTGCGTCAAGATCCGCAGGGGTCCCCGAGGGGACCTGGGGAGGATAGAGAGGTTTTTCTTCTAGATCCGGATCCACCTCTCTTCCGTCGACAGAGTTCCTCCCAAAACTCCATCGATCCGCGGATCTTGTTTCATTCAGCAGCGTCTTCGTCGATCCGATCTCCGACGACGCCTCTTCCCCTGGCTCAATCTTCACTTGAGCATCTTCTTGGGACCCTACGGTGAAATCCCGAGTCACCAAAAGATCCGGACACGCGCATCATGTGGTGAAGCGGAATTAGCAAAATCTGCGAGATTGCCAGATCCAACTTACCCACTGCGCCCAGACACCGACTAACGGAGGGGGTCCCCCGATGATCCGTGTTCTGCTGAACTTTCCTCACCTTATGTACCCGTCGGTAGGGCGGGATCTGCTCTCTCGGTAACTTCCGAAGAGTTCAAGTGGTGAAGCTTGAGTGTCTTGGCGAGACGTGGGGATGGGGTGGAGCAGCAGTGGAAAATCTTCACTCTGCGTCCGTGGATGGTTCCGAATTCTAAGCGAATATTCGAGCTTATGGATCCGGGGCCTAGATCGTGGATCTGGCCGTAGGGTTGCCTTGCGGGTGTGTTCCCTTGCCTTTGTAGTTTCTTTGCGTTGCACTTGCCGCCTCCTGTGACGGGATCTTGAGAGTTGAGAACCTCTAGGGTGTAACCGACCAAGTAGTAAATTCGGTTAACCTGTCGGATCTGCACAAGTAAAGGAAAAGCTCACTAGGTTGTAGGATCTGGCCAATGTATTATCCATTATCACTACCAACACTAGGTTCGCAATTCCCAACCTTCTCCGAGCTCGTACGGCCAATGTAGCTCCGGTTCTTGAGGGCAGGAAGGCACTTGCGTGTTATCGTGCAAATAGAAGTCTGTATTGATACTTAAGCCTATACCTGCCTGGATTTCTACCTTCTATGTCTTTCACTTGCTAAATCCCTTACCAGGCTCGGCTGCATGTCCCTTCTTCCCTTGACCCATCATTCCAGCTGTATTATCTTCAGATCCACCGGATCCATGACGTAATCATCATGGTCACCCTATTATGGGTACACTCATCCGGATCCAGGTCGCTTGGATCCACTTCACTGTAAGTGCACACTCGTCGTGGATCTGAGCTCTCCAATCATCCAACATTATCTCGCAACCGTCCGTGATCTCCATTGTCCCACGAAAGTTCGAAATCCACCACATCCATCATCCCTGTACCCTGGATCCAGGTCCCTCCATGCGGGATCCTCCCTCCTTGGATCCGAACTCGGAAGTATGGGATCCGGGACACCTCGCGGTGGATCCTGACTTCTTGTTAGACGTGGCTACTAGATCCATCTTCAGAGGGCACCTACCATCATTCGTTCATAGGGTCCACACTCGATTCACCCTTATATAGTATATCCCATATCCATCTAAGTGAATCCAGGTAAGGGTGGATCCGAGATAACTATTGGTGGATCTTGCCTTCTCGTACATAACTCATACCAGATCCATCGTCATTTTGTACGGGGCTAGCAATCCCAACATTATGAACTGTGACGGGGTCACACAGCACCTTGCGCTAGAGTAAGTTAGCTTCCGAGAGTATACAAGCTCTTAGTGAACGGCAGTTCACAGGTCCCCTCTTTACCAAAAGAGAACGAAGTGACCTATTTAACCCCTTGAGCCCGAGGTAGTACCGTACCCCCTTGCTGCCGAAACCCTAGGCGCTCTAACGTGTATCTGCGGGTAAGGGCTAGTATGCAAAACAATATATAGTTTGGTAACGTGTATATGTGATAGAATCATGTTAAACCTAAACATCGTGAAAGACATCTTTCACTATGGTGT
>NW_003303663.1:418388-420485 GCF_000142945.1 Phytophthora infestans T30-4 | reverse complement strand
TCAAGCACTCCCAGTCGTGCAAATAGGCAACAATAAGCCGTCACGTAAAACCTCCCGATAATAATCGGCCAATACACAAAGTCTCTTGGCCTTGCCGGATGAACCCTCGCTACAGAGCTTCGAGTTCACCTACAGGCATAACACACTCAAACAAGCTTGACCTGACGCTTACCTTGAAGCCGGACGTCGCTCTGTGTGCTTGAGTGGAAATTCTGTTCTGTATTTAAGCTTACCCTTTCGGGTCTATTCCTAATAAGAAGTCCTAATCAAGTATACAAATATCAAGTGAACAATGATCCGTTATGGATCTTCTTGCATGCCAAGCGTTGTCTGCACCGTCGCATGAGCATCCTTAACGGTCCGCGCTCTGTCCCAGACGGTGAATGTGCCTTCCAAGGGTCGCTGAGTCTTCCACGAGCTCATCCCAACCGCCGCTGAGGGTTCGTACCGTAGATGGTCCGCTTAATGCGAATCCGGCCAGTCCATTATTAATAATAAGGACAGCCTGGATTCAGTGACATAGGGCCGTATCCGATATTTGTTGAAAACTCGGAGGTGACGCCGTCGAGTCCCTTGCACCTTGGCGTCTCCGTACATCACATGACCGAGGGTTCATTGCTTGAACATCTTGGGCGGTGTCACGTCTTTGGCGACGGGTGATAATCCGCAACTACGGAGAAATCACTACACCACAACTGCCCCTGTCGCAATGGAAGCCACGGTACTGGTGCCCGTTGTGACATTTCTTCATTCGTCAATTCACCATCTCGCCACCGTATTTCCAAGCGTCTGAATCGAGCCGTGTCCGACGCTTTTCAGCGTCTCAATCCTCGTAGGCGTCGCGAACGTGAACAGCTGGAGGTGTGTCAGCTCATCCTACTCTTGAATCATCGGCACCTTGCTCATCACCTCGCATTACTCGACTTGTTTCTCAGGAGGGCAAGACCGAGGGTTCGAACGCTCCTCAGTCTGCTACACTTCCCCTGACAGCAGCGTCATCAACCGGTCCTCCGGCGCTTCCTGCCCCGGACTATTCACCCCCTGCGGTAGCTGCACTCCCCGTCGTCGCTGAATCCGCTGAGATGACTCCTGCTGCTCCTCCTGCGCCTGCCGGTGGTACACCACCACTCACCGAAGATTCGCTGCGCGCCATACCGGCTGAAAGTACGGAGGCATCGGTTGATCACATGATGACCTCGATAATTCCGTACTTGACTCCAATGGCTCGTCACCAAGTGCAGCTCAGCGTTGCGCCTCCTCTCCACTGCGATGTACACACTTAACGTCGCCTCGAGGCTGCTGTTGGTTTCGATGATGTCCTCGCTGCGGTACAACCTCTTCCTGACGCGTTGTCGGCATTACCCGAGCGAGTCGCCGGCTTGGAGCGTCAGTTGCGGTTTGCTCAGTCCGAGGCTGCTGCCGCCGTACGTTCGGTGGCACCCGAAATCATGGCTCGTGAGAACGCGGAAGCGTTCCTCAAGGCTGCCAACGCTGAGATTGAAGCCCTTCATCACAATGTCAAAATTCTCCGCGAGTCGAACGCCAAGAACGACACTATGCTCGCCACTGTTCAAGCCACTATGGAACGACACGCAGAAGACTTGAATCGTCTGCACTGCGAGGTCCAAGCTCGGGACGTTTTTATCAGCACGTTGCAGAAGAAGCTGGCTCGCGAACGCGAAGTGTACAAGTCTTCTATTGGCGCGAATACTGAGCAGACCCGGAAGCTCCACCTCCTTCTGGTAAAGCTTGCCCAGGGCAAGTATGTCGATAACGACACGCTCAAGGTCCTCGAGAACCAGCAAGACCGTAACACTCGCCTCCTCCAAGCGAATCGTACCCTCCGTGCACACGTGAGTCTGGCAGGGATGGATCCCGAGGTACTTCGTCTGGCTGTCGAAGGTACGCTCTTAATGTTGCTCCTTCCACCGTGTGTTCAGCAACTAACGTTCGTTCACAATCCTTCGTGATAGGTCTGACTGCGGGTGAGCTGGACCTGGACGCGCTGGACTTGGATCAGGAGACGTTAGTCGCTTTGCGGCGCATCCAGTCTGCCACCGCGATCTTCGGACGATCCTCAAGCCCTTCCTGCAGCTT
>NW_003303663.1:415191-416644 GCF_000142945.1 Phytophthora infestans T30-4 | reverse complement strand
CCTTCGGGTTCGCGTTGTTGGGAGCGTCTCCACTGGCTTCCGTTAGCTGGTATTGAACGAAGGTCTCGCTGAAGAAGCTAAAAAGGTTGGCCACGACAAGGAACGCTTGAAGGAACTGAGAGCTATGTTAAAGAAGCTCTTCAGTGAGCGCGACCGTCGTGCCGATCGTCTTCGTAACAAGTACCGTGAGCAGTACATGGCGTGGAGTCGTGACTCGGTTTCATCTAGTGCTTCCGGAGTGTCATTCATTCGTCTTGAGTTGCTTTTGGAGCCGTCTAAGCCGTGGTACCCCATTGAAAACTTGCCATTCGCACCTCAGACATCTGACTGGCTTTCCGAAGTTCCGGCTCTCGACGCTCGTCAGCCATGGCGTACTGGATGGATGAATGCGCCGCATCAGCACCCGTACAGCACCACGTACTTCCCGTGCCAGCGTAATCCGGAGATCTTCAATCCTCGTGGTACGCGTTTCGTGAATGTGTACCGAAGCGTGATCGTTGACCCGTCTCTCGATTCAACCGAACTTATTCCGACCTGGCGTTCGTTGTTTGACTCGCCACCGGGTACTCCACGTCCCGCTCTGGCTGCTGCTCCTGTTGAAGCTGGTACCGAGGATTCGCAGAATCCGGCTGCAGCTCCAGCTTCCGAGGCTCAGGTTCCTGATGAAGAGGAGAAGGAGAGTGGTGACTCGACTTCGCTGGTACTCTTGGCCACCGCGGCCAGGCAATTGAAATCGATTTGAATCCTCGCTGCACGCTCCACGACGTTCTCCAGCATCTCAGCTAGCTGTTGAGGTGTCCCGCGTGACTTCGTTTCCAGTGGTCGTTCCCCGGTCGGCATTCATGTTTTCTTATTCTTAATCCACTTCCACAGCGTAATCATGTTCATGTTGCTCTTCAAACGCATATACAATTTGTTGTTGCAGTAACGTTTTTCGTCTGCTACCACAGGCTGCATCGCCCCGTGGACAGTTCACACGTGATCCAGTCACGCTAGTCTTCGTCCGCCACTTGCGCCATCCGCAGCCGATTCTCGCTCTTCTTGGCTCGCAAATAGTCGTACAGCAGACCTCCACATGACAAGTTAGATGCTGGTTCCCAAGTTGGATCTTCATAGCCCATCCACTTGACTTTGAACTCGCGTACAGCACGCTCCGTGCTCGTCGTCAGTGGTGTTCTGTCGTCGAGGATGGCCTCGACTTCATATTCACCGGCAACTTGATCTGGTTCCCAGCTGTCCTCAGGCAACAGTTCCTCATCGAAGTCGAGTCTTGCTTCATTAGTCGCATCTAGTACCAACCGAGTGTTCGGTCGACTGTTGAACTCGTTGACAGCCTTGAGTCTCGACACATGCACTACTGGGTAGAAGCGATACCCACTTCAGTCAGGCAGCTCCAGCTCGTACGCAAACTCTTCCACCTTGCGCTTGATCCGAAAAGGTCCATGCCACCGGT
>NW_003303663.1:409303-412915 GCF_000142945.1 Phytophthora infestans T30-4 | reverse complement strand
TGGTCGCTAGCAATTGTAGCTGAGGCATCGTAAAATTAAAGCGTGTCCGTGCCGTCACGTCGTCCATGGAGGGGTCGAAGTGGTTGCTTGTGTTGATCCGAGGAGGTGGGTCTCGAAGACGGAAGCAATGACTGGCGATGAGGAAGTGCATTGTCAATCATGTATGTAGAAGCCATTGGGTCGTACACGATTGCCTCTGTGCGCTCCACATCCACAATAATACCACACCAATGGTTCTTGTTGCAGCATACAGGGATCAGAATTTTCTCCTTCGACAAGTTCTTGAACATGTCCGCGAATACCGCCATCGGGACTGAGACAGCACCATGTTCCATTGGACCGATTACATTTGTATCCACAGTTATAATACTGGCTTTGGACTCGAAGAGCGAGAACATAACAAAGCCCATAGTATCGTCACTCAGTTGAGTTTTCCCAATGAGGTCCAGTATTTCCGCCTTAACTCACATTAAGGAAAGTTAGCATGAGCTGAAACGATTGTGTACAACGACAAAATACATACCTTTGATGACAACAGGGGGATAGCCTTCCGTTTTACAACGACAAAATACATACCTTTGATGACAACAGGGGGATAGCCTTCCGTTTTGCTGGAGAATGGACTGCTCTGTGACTTGAAACGACTGCGGCATGGTGACATCGAAATCAATACTCTCCGCCCAACTCAGACCTATCTCGATAACTTTAATGGATTTTGTAGCTGTGTGCCATTTCTTCATGATACCCACCGCTCTTGTTGAATACAAACCAATCCCAGCAATATCCAGCACCACATCCTGTTCGCGTAGTCCTTTGTATTTTGCTTGCAGTTTTGCGACTTTTCCACTGCATGTTCGAATTTGTTCGGGACGCCAAAATCTCGTTATAGAGTCCGATTGTATAACTAGCTTCGTTGGTGGTAGGCCGGATACAGTTCGAGCTGTAGGCGCCTTAAATTTGAAGCTTGTGTCAACCATCTTGAACTTTGTGAGAACAGCAGCCGCGGATTCGTATGTAGCGTCGATAGATAACACACTTTCAACTGTGGCAAGGCTTAAATTTGCCGCGTAATGTTCCGAGTCTTCTTTCGCCATATCAACAGCTTTTTTGCGGGCTGCTTTCTAGGCTTTGGGGGTTAACTTTGCCCTTCCTCGTGACCTCGGAGGACTTGCGATTTCAAACGGCGTGCCCTCTGTAGCTGCCTTTAGGGGCGCGTTTGATGGAGTTTCATCGTTAATTAGTAAAGCTCCACAATCTCCACGTGAACTCTCATTGCCTATACCGCTCGATTCAATCGTTTGTGTAGACTCTTCAAGCTCTCCACAATGCCCGACCGGCCTGACTGACCCGACTGACCCGACTGACCAGACCGCTCTGAAGGTACTGCATGGCCTCTTGATACTGTGCCATACCCAGTCCAGCCATAGTGTCGCAAATTTCGGATGCAATAGGTAAGGCTTCTCTATACTTACAATTTGAATCCCAAGGTCGATTTCGAGCAGGCAGAACATTCTTCACTTCAAACGGCTTCGGTGTAGAGACGTGATTACTGGTACCGTTGTTTTCAATTGATGACCGCACGGTAGATATCAGCCATCTCTTGTTTCGCGTGAGGGTCGGAATAACAGCTTCTTGGCCCAAGGCTTTGCGGAGGTAAAATACGTGGCGGCATGGCAGCAATCGCGTGCACATGAACAGGCAAGAGCACGTCCAGTCGCAATTTGTAACGGAGTATTCTGTGTCGACCTCATCCAGTGCATCGATATCCTTGCACGTACTCTTTATCAAGAACACACCGGGCAGCCGCTCAGAGAAGGTATACGCCGCTCGTCCGAGAGCAAAAGAATACTGCCCGTAAATAAGATCACAGGCGTGTTCGCTCACACTATTTGCCAGCCAGCATCGTAATTTGGGTGCTGTACGTTCACGCTCTTTGTGGTGTTGGAAATCCCACGTGAACTCTAGCTACAGATGTAGTTAGGATGTTCCCACAACAATACGTCTACTAGGATAGTAAACGATCGTTCGGGCGGACCTGAAGACCCCAGTTCTGCCCTTGCACCGGGACAAACTGGACCTTGTAAACTACCTATATAGGCCAGCCAGTAAAAATAAGAACACGCTACTAGCACGAGCGAAGCTAGCAGGTGTTTTGAATCCTCGTGGTCCCAACAGCGGAAGGGTACCAGGCACGGGTAAGCCTTTTACGAGATCACCGAGTGTTCAACACTCGGCTGGAAGAAATAAAAAGGAGGCAATTCAAGCACTCCCAGTCGTGCAAATAGGCAACAATAAGCCGTCACGTAAAACCTCCCGATAATAATTGGCCAATACACAAAGTCTCTTGGCCTTGCCGGATGAACCCTCGCTACTGGTCAGCGTGACCGTGTTCATGGAGGGACTTCGTGTGAGCGCAGCTCGAACGGAAGTGTTCCGTGTACACTCTAACTCTTTTGAAGAGGCGGTGGATGTGGCATTGAATGCCGAGCACAACTTCAGGTCGGCGCGACCTGGTTGGAGCGCTGATAGCGCAAGCTCTTCGAGCGGTCCAGAGCCGATGGACCTCAGCTATGCTGAAGATGAAAAAGCGGAGCTTCTTGCTGCGGAGCAGCGCGCCGGCATCCGCCGATGCTTTGTGTGCAATAGCACTAAGCACTTGAGGGCCTATTGCCCTCTGCGCAAGAAGCGCGAGGCTCCGGCGAGCCAACCCTCCGGGTCATCGCCGGGAAACGGCAACTCCCAGTAGGCGCGGGGCGGCCTACTGGGGAAGAACTGAGTTCTGTTGTGCCTCGAAGAGGTAGAGGACAACGGGGCTCAGCCCCGAAGAGAGCTGAGCTCTCTTACGAGAAGAGTGTGTGCAAGCCGGGCTTGCTGGTCGTTCAAGCGAACGTGAAGGGCTTTGCAAAGCCATGGAGAGTCTTGATTGACTCGGGAGCCTCGGGCAACTACGCCCGCCGCTCCACCCTGGAAGGGAGTCAGCTGTATGCTGAGGCACTGGAAGTGCCAACGAGAGATACGATCTCTGTCCGTCTCGCGACGGGGACACTGGTAACTGTGTCGAAGGTCTCTGTCGACCTTGGAGTGAAGTTTGAGAACTTCGATAGCGTGGAACGCTGTTTGGTCTTAGACCTGGATGCGAGGTATGACCTCATCCTTGGCATGGCATGGCTGGAACGTCATGAGCCATGGATCGACTGGAAGTCGAAAACGCTGGGTGCGTCGCACCCTGCTCCTAGTGGAGCTTTGGTGAGTCATGAACCCACCTCTGCTAGGAAGCAGAAGTGCTTTTGGCGCGAGCACGAGGCCGAGGCGGCCGTAGTGCTGGACATTGGTATGTCCGAAATTGTTAGCAACGAGGTTGCTGTTTGCTCTGAGGGCGTACGTGGTGCGGCACGTTATCCGCGGAGCGGTGCAGGTCAGGTCAATGGACCAACTGCTGGGTCCTGGTGAGGACGAGCGCGGAGGTGCCGCGAAATCAACTTGAGTTGTATGAATCTGGTCGATGACCTACCGGCTGCGTGGACCCGAGGGTTCGGCGGATCGACTTGCGAAGTCGAGGCATATGGGGCGTGGCCCAGGAGATGCGAGTGAGTGGCCCCCCTAGTTCACTTG
>NW_003303663.1:406908-408077 GCF_000142945.1 Phytophthora infestans T30-4 | reverse complement strand
GGGTCTTCCGCGTACACCCGTACGGATCCCATCATCGACTTCACCGAGCGTTCCTGCTGTCCATTAGCCTGTGGCCGATAGCTCAAAGTCGCTCGTGATCTTGACTGCATCATCTCTGAAAATGCTTGGAAAACCTCGCTCATGAAGCGTGGGTCGCGGTCGTGCCTTATTAATGATGGGGCTCCGAATCGTCGGTACACACATTCTTCGAACACTTGGGCAACACTCAGTGCAGTCGTATCTGACATAGCCTTGGCAATAACGAATCCCGTGAACGAGCACTGAAATAGGAGCAACGCCGTGTTGCCCCTACGAGATTTCGGTAGTGGGATCACAAAATCCATCGAGACGATCTGGAAAGGTCGTTCGGCTAGCACGTTACCAGGTGAGTATCCACGAAGCTGTGGACGGCTTTTACTCGAGCTGCAATCTGGACATGACTTCACATGCTTCTCCACGTCGGCGTGACAAGCCGATCCAATAATAATCGGACTTAACGCGGTGGAACGTTCTCACCACACCTTGATGTCCTCCTTCCAGCGAGTCGTGACAGTTCTGCAAGACCTCTTGAATCATCGTTGTCGGTACCACAAGCCGCAGCTTGGTCTCCTCTTGCCAACCGTGGTCGTACCGACGATTCAATCCAAGATAGTGAAGCACGCCGTCTTCTGATAACACGAACCGGTCAGCATACTTCCAGGCATCTCGAGCTTCTTTGTAACTCAGCTCTTCTGCTTGGCCCTGAAGCACCTTCTTGATGTTAAACCACTTCTGCTCCTCGTCTTGTGCCACCAGTATCCGTCTGCGTCGTTCCCGCTGTATCGCTACCGGATCAACATCTTCCGCATCGGGAAATGCCGATGGTACAGTCTTGTGAGGATGGTCTGGCAAATCTTCGCCGAATGAATCTTCGGTGGACGTCTCTCGTCGTTCTTCATGCTCCTCTTGAGCTTTTGAGACATCCTCCGAGTGTTCATCTGCAAACCTGACGCGTTTCTTGGCTTTCGTCTGTCGCCGAGTCATCACTGCTATATTACCATAATCGCACTTTGGTGAGCTGTAATCAACCACGAAATTTTCGAAAGTTTTCCACTTTGAAGACTCGCTGCCTGACAGTACATGTACTTGACGCTCTGCTCCTCGTGCCGAAACATCTACCGAGTCTTCAT
>NW_003303663.1:401957-403429 GCF_000142945.1 Phytophthora infestans T30-4 | reverse complement strand
ATTCTTCGCTGTCGATCATGTTCTTGGTCTTTATCAGCGGGATTTGGACTTCGTGCGGTAATTGCGCCGCGCCGTGGAACAGGTCCAACCGGATCCCAGCTGGGATCATAAAGTCGGTCCCGAGTACCACGTCGACGCCTGCACTATGCGCCATTACCCACATCTCAAACTCGTACACCATCTCCCATCCGAGCGTAATCTTGACGCACGCTCGTCGCGTCGTAGACACCTTGCCTTCGTTGATTCCTTGAATGTCAATGCGGCGTCCGTGATCAGGTACATCTCGGAGTCGCAACTTCTTGGCAAAGGCGTCAGTGATCACACTAACGTTCGCTCCTGTGTCGAGGAGGATCCTCGTTCACAGCGCCTTGCACCAGAGCTCTCATTCTGATCCGTCGGTCGAATTTCTTGGCCGACCACCCCCTGTCTCTCGCCAGGGTTCAGCTTCATAATCTTGGAGTGACCCTTGGGCTCGTCTCGCGCTGCACTCGAAACCAAGCCGAGCGAACCCTCGCTGGTGCCCTCATCAGCATCAGCACACTCCATTATTTCTCCAACACCTCCACCGAGGATTCTACTCCTCTCCTTTTCATTTTCCGTCGCGTTCACACTTGTTACGTATTTATCAGGCCATTCACTCTGCCCCATGAAAGCAAAGATACACTCTGCTTCCATTGAAGGCTCGGTTAACTGTGGCAGCCCGATAGGGACCAACCCAGTTGTAGTTGGCGGGCTGCCTAGTTTAAATGACGTTCTTGAACGACGGCCTTGAGCTCTGGCGGGAGTTCCTCCTTCGTGCCTTTGGTGCGCACAAATTTGGCAAGGTCTTGGAAGTTGCGGAAAAGTTCGCATTGTCCAGCATCGTGGAGTTGTTTGCAGAACTTGCATCGCTTGTTACAGTAGTGGGCGGAGTGACTCATGCCACCGCACACCGCGCATGGTCCGTACTGTGGGCGTCGGTTGTCGCGGTTGAAGTCACGTCGACCGCGTTAGTCCTGATTGAACCCACGGTCACCACCTCGGCGATCTTGATTGAAGCCATTCTCGCGATCAGGCATGTTTCCACGCGGTTGACGGTTGTCTGAACGTGCGTAGGTGCCTTCAGCAGCTGCACGGCGCTCATTTTCGTTAGCCGCGGCGAGGTATCGGTCGTTTTCGTCCAATGAGAAATCACCGTCCGTATTATCAGGCTGAAAGTCGTTCTACTCATCTTGGACATCGTCGTAAGCGTTCGGATCTTCGTTTGAATACTCGGTGCCTCCCTGAGCAGCTTCACGACCTTCTAATTCAGCTAGTAGGTCGTCCACCGTGGCTTCAATGAGTGTCACTCTTGGTTTGTTGCGGCTGTCATCGCGGCGACGGTCATCACGCCGGTTGTTGCGGGCGTACCCATCGTCGCGTCGCGTATCACGACTCTTGGAGTATCGGTACTCACTGTCACGCTTGGGCATTCTCTCCTTGCCCTGAGAACA
>NW_003303663.1:397875-400284 GCF_000142945.1 Phytophthora infestans T30-4 | reverse complement strand
TTCCATCTGTTCCGGGTCGCGGCACCAGTTGTGGTGTTGGAAATCCCACGTGAACTCTAGCTACAGATGTAGTTAGGATGTTCCCACAACAATACGTCTACTAGGATAGTAAACGATCGTTCGGGCGGACCTGAAGACCCCAGTTCTGCCCTTGCACCGGGACAAACTGGACCTTGTAAACTACTTATATAGGCCAACCAGTAAAATAAGAACACGCTACTAGCACGAGCAAAGCTAGCAGGTGTTTTGAATCCTCGTGGTCCCAACAGCGGAAGGGTACCAGGCACGGGTAAGCCTTTTACGAGATCACCGAGTGTTCAACACTCGGCTGGAAGAAATAAAAGGGAGGCATTCAAGCACTCCCAGTCGTGCAAATAGGCAACAATAAGCCGTCACGTAAAACCTCCCGATAATAATCGGCCAATACACAAAGTCTCTTGGCCTTGCCGGATGAACCCTCGCTACAGAGCTTCGAGTTCACCGACAGGCATAACACACTCAAACAAGCTTGACCTGACGCTTACCTTGAAGCCGGACGTCGCTCTGTGTGCTTGAGTGGAAATTCTGTTCTGTATTTAAGCTTACCCTTTCGGGTCTATTCCTAATAAGAAGTCCTAATCAATTTTACAAATATCAAGTGAACAATGATCCGTTATGGATCTTCTTGCATGCCAAGCGTCGTCTGCACTGTCGCATGAGCATCTTTAACGGTCCGCACCCTGTCCCAGACGGTTAACGTGCCTTCCAAAGGTCGCTGAGTATTCCGCGAGCTCATCCCAACCGCCACTGAGGGTTCGTACCGTAGATGGTCCGCTGAATGCGAATCCGGCCAGTCCATTATTAATAATAAGGACAGCCTGGATTCAGTGACATAGGGCCGTATCCGATATTTGTTGAAAACTCGGAGGTGACGCCGTCGAGTCCCTTGCACCTTGGCGTCTCCGTACATCACCCGACCGAGGGTTCGTCGCTTGAACAACTTGAGCGGTGTCACGTCTTTGTCGACGGGTGATAATCCGCAACCACGGAGAAATCACTACACCACATCTCCCACCAAGCGTACCAGCAAATCTCCGGGCAAGGCTCCATCCACCACTCCTCCGGTCAGCCCCTCTTCAATGTCGCCCACCGATCTGCGTTCTCTGGCCCAAGCTCTTTCCGATCGGGTGCAAACCTTGACGGCGGAGCTCCAGACGGACCAAGCTGTTAGCGACCAAGCTGCGTCTTTGCACGCCACCCAACTCCAAACCTTGCGAGCCCAGGTCCATGACCAGGCTATGGAGATCCAGGGGTGGGAGCACCGTGCGGCCTCTCGATCGCAGGACCTACGACTCGTGTTGGCTGATCAAGCGGTCGAGATCCGCGACCTGACCGGACGGCTGGATCGCGCCTCCCGTCAACGAGATGGTATGCGAGATGACAACGACCATCTCCTTAGGGAGATGGCGCTCGCCGGATCTGAGATCCACCAGCTCCAATCTCGGATCCACGACCTCGAGCAGGGTCTGGAGGATTCCCAGACTGCTAGGGCAGCCGCGGACGCGAGCTTCGATCGACTCCGTGACGAGTTGCGCCTGACCCAAGAAGAGGTAACCAACGACTATGTGGGATCCACCCATGGCGGATCCGCATTAGGGTCGGCGCGTGGAGGGTCCCCCGCGCCAAATCCATCTCCCTCGTCGCTGGATGTAGCTCTGGCTCGACTCTCTGAGGAGTTGAAAGATACCAAGGAGTCGCTCCAGAAAGCGTCTGCTGGGCGAGATTACGCGCTCGAAGAGTTCGTACGTATAACTCAATTGCGCGACGAGATCCAAGCGAAGCTGGCGGACAGCGAACTCCAGCGGGACAAGGCGGCTACCGAGTGGGCGGATGCCAAGCGGACGCAAATGGAGCTGGAATCCAAGCTTCGCCGCACGAGTACGTGGATCCTCTTTTGGTCCCTGCTAGTAACTCCATATTCACTTGTTATGTCAATCCAGGTGACAAATTGAAGGATGCCGATGCAACCGCAGCGAAACTCCAGGATTCACTCGTTGCAGCTCAAGCTCAGCAGCAACAGCTGGTTTCTGGAGCGCGATCGTGGCTTATCGGAGCGGGATTTGGCACGTCGACGACTGGCGGTGGTGACAGCCCGCAGTTTCGAATCCCCCTTCCTCCCGTGTCGGGCCCTCCTTATGCTGCCAGCGTTTCTGCTCCCTCCTTCCGTCTGTAAGTGGGGCGGATACCGTCCGGCTGCGAAAACGAACCGCCGTAGTGCATCTCCCGGCTCCCTAGCACCGAGATTCCTCCCCGTCCCCCATTAAGCCTTGCCTGAGCCCTCCCCCAAAAACCAAGCCCCTAAGCGATTTCGGGCCTTCTAAGGGGGCCTCCCCGCGGCGTGATCCGCCTTCCTGCGTCCCCAGGGAGGGG